>NC_141212.1:1802500-2075000 GCF_054491065.1 Syngnathus leptorhynchus | reverse complement strand
ACTAGCGTTACTTGTCATGTAAATAAACTTCAGCACCATACCTTGTCATTGGCACAAAAATCTTCCCACGCCGCCAAACTAAATATTTTTGTTCCACTTTTATTCCGGGATGCAGCACGCTGGCTCACCTTTTGGGCTTCCGCGGTGCTATCTCAATGGCCGGCCCGGGAGCCGGCATGTCCGCAGGAAACATGTCCACCCACATCTCGATTCGCCCCTTCAGCACACGAGAACATCGGTCAAACCGAGCGCCCCTTATTTTTTTTCTTTCTTTCTTTCTTTCTTTTCCCCTTACTTGCTCAATGCCCGGTTTATCCGGGTTCAACAGCGGCCTGGTCTCCACGTGTTCCCGAACGAGCCGGCAGCCCGCTCGCGGGATCTCCTCCCAGTGGTTCAGCGCCGTCAGAGCTAAATGTTCTTCGGTCTGCTTCTTCAAACCTTGAGCCGCGTCGCTTTGTTAGAAATACTTTGAGGCTGAATTACGGCGTGCCGTCCTACCGTTTTCATCCTCCATCTCGGTGGGTCCTACGAAAATGCAATTGGCCACCTTGACTTTCCCTCCCGGGCCGTACTGAGGAGGATCAATCTTGGCTTCCTTACACAGCTTTGCGAGGATCTGGCTGGGCTTCAAAGGGTCCCGCCAAATATTGTACCCGTGGCTAATGTAGACAAAACGCAAACAATTGGAGTAGTCAAAGTCCAACTGCGGGAAATGCCAAAAATGGCTTACAGAGAGTAGGTGGAAGAGATGCCGCAAGTGGCTCTGTATTTGCTGTAAAAGCGATTCTCTAAATCGATCTTGGTCTCCCCGATCAGGTCATCCGTGCCCACCAGGTCCCAGTCGTACACGGAGACCGTAAGCATGGACTCCATGGGGAAGGTGGCTTCGATGTCAAACGCCCTTCAAGGCAAGATGGACAAAGACATATTCAAATCAAAAAGTCATTTGGATTTTTGCTTTTTCATCCAAATCTGGAGTCCACTCACTTGCCAAAGACGGGATTGAGCTGTTTGGAGATGTAGTTCTCTTTGTCCTTGACTTCGGATTTTCCCAGTTTAATGACAACGTATGGGTCTGCCTTTCCGTTGATGTCTGCAGGATGAAGATCCGTAGCCTGGAGGACAATAAATTGGCTCAAGTTCCACATCCGGGTGGATCGGACATAACGGGGAACGTACCCTGACCACGTAGACCCGAACGAGCACCCCGATGGGGTCGTTATGAGGAATGCTCTGGAACATGCCCATGTTTGGATCGAATCCCACGTCTTTTGTCATCTCCTCCGACAATGGTACTTTGTACATGCACAAGGAACCCTGAACGCAGGTTACAGAATCAACTCTTGGATTCAACACTTTTGTTGACTCTTTTTGAATCAACTCTTTTAGAATCAGCTCTTTTGATTCTTCACCTTAAATCGTCCAACGATGCGGTCCTCATCCAGAGCGTGTTCATCGTCGTCCCCGGCTTTCCCTCTGTACAGGTTGAAAGTATGCAGCCAGTCTTCAAAGTTGCCATACTCGGTCTCGAGCTCCTTGTTGTACACCTGAGACAATACAAGTTCTTTCAATTTGCTATTTATCAGTGTATGTCACAAAATACAAAGTAAAAAAACAAAAAGTTCCGCAGGGCTCTGTTTTAAGTCCCATTTGATCGCATACCATCAACTCGTCCACTTTGGATTTAAGTGTTCGTTTTTCAGCCGCATCCACCGTGTGACTCTTCTTCTTCTCCTTGGCACTTCTCTTTTCCTTGTGCCTCTCCCTCATTCTGGGGCCTTTCCGAATAACATCGTCGTATTTGATATCTGCAGATTGAATATTTTGTGGTCGAGTCATCCAAAAATGATTCTAGCCGGACTTGTCAGTTCCATACCTGCCGTCTCAGCTGCAATTTCCAGGTCTTCTCGCTCCTCTGCTTCGGCCTGAGCTGCTTCCTGAGCTCTGATGGTCTGCAGAGGTGCGTTTTTGAAATTTGTATTGATTTTTCTTTTTTTTTTGGGGTAAAAATTGGATAACAAGACATTGCACAAACCTCTTTCAATGTCTCGATGGAAGCAAAATATTTGGACCACCAATCCAGCACGCTCTCGTCTGTCTCGTCCTCTTCATCCACTGCTCCCTTCTTTTTCTTTTTCTTCTTCTTTTTGTCTCGCTCACTCTCTTCCTCAATCTATTCAAAACAGATTAGAAATTGAAGTCTATAAACAAAGTATGGCCATCGTTCTGTCGGAACAAACACTTACCATGTCAACTTTTACAACAGCATCAGAAGTCTACAAATAAACATCAGAATATCAGAGATGAGAGTTTCATTGATTCCAAAATTATTAGAGATTCTATAGAAACTATAACTCACATAAATCAAAGAAATAAATCTTGTACTTACAGCATCTAACTTGACACACGTGTCCATTTTCCGGACGGCGGGTTCCATGGCGTCCATGTTGATGACGATTTCGCCTGCAGAGGGCGTAAGGAAATGCTACAATGGTATTTTTTATTATTACGAAAAAAAAAAAGAATTATTCTACATGTTGTCTTTTATTAACAAAAATTTTTTTTTTCTGATTTTTTCTCATACTATATAAATTTCAAAATCAAATCTTTATTACCTGCGCTGCTCCAGTTTCTGGACATCTTATCGGGCGTGCAGTAGAGGAAAGGCCTCAGACAGGTGACCGCGTGGGAACCCACCAGCGTGTAGCGACCGAAAGCTCGGCAGTCCACCACCCTGATGTTGAGCGGCGGGTGGAGGAGCTCATTCTCGGGAAGGTCCTAATGACAACATGAACACAAAACTTGTTGTCAACATTCAAATCCTAACTTCCAATTTCTGCTCCTGGAGATACTCACCACCTCAAACCATTTCACCAATGTGCTGAAATTTGGGTTCTTTTTGTAGTTCTGGATGACGACAGACTGAACACCTTTCCCAGCGCACTCAATGTCCACACGGGGCCGATCCACCTGGGCCAGGTTGACCCTCTTGAGGTCCCTCAAGCCCCAAAACAAGACCTGGACCGGCCAAAAATCAACTTCTTATTATGTTGTCAATTGTAATAGAATCCAAAACAAAATCCCACCTCGATGCGGTAGCGACTCAGAACGGGTCGGATCCCCAACGGAACCGGGATAATCGGACCTCGCTCGGAATCTGTCGCTCCTTCCAGCGGGGGGAGATCGGCCGTCCCTCCTTGACCGATCTATCGAGGGTTCGGAGAGAATATTTCGGTTCTGATTTCTGTGTGGTTCCGTAAATATAAATCAATTTGATTTCTACGCATCCGTGTTAGCTATTAGCATTGTCTCCTGGATTTCGATGCTTCCTCTGCATGATGACGACGGATGAAGGTTAAGGAAGTGAGATTGAAGAGATGAAAAGAGAAGAGCACCTTTATCTGAGGAACGGCAAAGTTATGGACAGCGATGAGAGCTCGTCTAACCTCCTCGCCATCAAAAGGGATCTGGAGGGAGGGAGGGACGGACGGGTGGTTTCACAAGAGAGGAGAAAAGGAAGAGGGATGCCCAGTAGATCATTTGAAATGGGAAAATGATTTCTATTCAGAAATAAGTTGGAGTTGGTATGGAAGACAGGAAATGGAAACCCATTTTTAATTTTTTTTTTTAGCCATTTACCTGAAGGAGCTCAAAGGCAGCCAGCAGTTCTCCAGCGGTGCAGTTCCCTCGGTAGATTTGGAAGTACTCCAACTGGGGCGGAAACCTCGGAGGGCCGTAGTGCTCTTCACACATTTTGATGGTAGGCTTGGCGAACGTGCGACCTATGAACTCCGCTTTGCCCTGGACGCGGCATCATAGCGATGGAGAGTTGGGGTTAGGTGAGGATGGGAGGGAGGGTGCAGTTTCCACCGCCACCCACTTGAGGGCAGTGTTGGTTAGATGTATATATATGGAAAATGAGGATGTTCAAACTTTCAATGGGAATGGAAAGGAATTTGGAGGTATTGGGCCAAAAGGGACATTTTCAGGGAAATTGTGTTTTTTTTTCTCTTTATCTTACACTTATAATAAAAATAAATACAAAAACAGAAAAAAAGAAAGAAAACAAAATGGTGCCACTGCAAAGGGTGAAACTGAATATATCCCACCCAAAAAAAAAAATCACAATATTCCCCTGAAAACAATGATTTCACACTCTATTTAAACAAAGACAGGAGGTGCACAGAAGGTCAGAAGATGGAAAGAGAAGCAAAGGGCTTTCATGAGAGTCGACCGTTGTGTTTTCTCCGACGTCACCCAGCGCAAACCCTACCACTGTGTCTTGGTCGTAAATTTCCACCACGATGATTGGCGGGTCGTCTCTCAGCTCGCCGGCTTCCCCAAAAAGCTCCACATTGTCGAAAACCAGCAGCTGGTCCCAAGTGGGGCACAGGGTCTCGCTCAGAACCTGCAGAACATAGTTAGGTCTTGAAAAAAAAATGAACGATAAAATATCGCCATCTTGAGATTCAGGCTTTACCTCAGTGACCTGACTATGCGTGGAGAAGAAGACTCTGGCGAAGGGGTCGGAGAGGCCGCTGCTGTCGGCGGCGAACAGGCTTCGCGCTTGGTACATGTGCGCCCTCAGCTGGAAGACCTGCTTCACTGTCGGTCACAAAAAAAAACAAAAAAAACAACAATAAGCTCCAAAAACATTTCTCGGAAAACCGAGTTTGCACTCACTGTTATACACCAAGCTGACGGGCGGTACAGAGTGAAGAAGGTTGGATGGCGTTTTAGGAGCTTTAACCTCCTCAAAACCGTTGGGAAGACCGCTGAGGAATTCTTTCTTTTGCTTAGCCAGTCCGAGCCACAAGTATAACTCCAGCTTGGCCTGAACCGTCCAACCGGCCGGCCCGAAACCTTTTTTACCGGGCAGCTGCGGACAAACATCAGAGGTGGGACTCACATTGGTTGGAAGCCAGCGAGCGGGTGACGTCATACCTTCAGAAAGACCGCTTTGACTTTGCCGCAGTCTTTCCCCGTCTCCTCATCCACGAGCGAGTAGAGGATGTCCTTGGATGGAACGCGGGCGTACGCGATACGTTTATTGTTGCTCATCATCCACACGAACACGTCGGGGATGCTGTGTTGGGGCTGGACAGGAATCAGATCACGATGAGACGGCAACGTTTTGGAAACGATTCCGGAATGGAGCGTCTACCTCGTCGGCGAGGAAACGAAGCCTCTGCAGGAAGTTTTGCACAATTTTTAATTTGTCTTTCACGGTGTTTTTCTTCACTTGCGTCCTCATCTGTTTGGCCTGCTGGCCCATGTTGTCCTGCAAAAGCCAGACGATAAGCGAGAATCTGTCTGGACTGTCTAAAAGATGGACGCATTACCATCTCTCTCATGCAGGATTTGAGTCTTTCTCGATCCAGTTTGGTTCTCCCGGCCTGGTTTAAGTCCTTGTTGGCCAAATTTATAAAGCGACTGGGAAAAGAGCAAAAAAGGTGTAGGTTGAAATATTGCCGGCATTTTGACAAATGTCAACAATGGCGCTGACCTGCAGCCAACGCTCAGTTCCTCCAAAACTCCTCTGAGTCGGCGCTCCGGAAAGGCCTTCTCCGTTTTAATGATCTCCTGAACATCATTGATGCCTTCCTCCAGCTTGTCGGCAATCTTGTCCATCATGTTGGAGTTGTACAGTCGTCGTCTCTGGTCTTGCCACCAGCTTTTGATGTACACGCATGGTTTCTTCTCCAAGTAGGGAAGGTGAAAGTAATTCCTGTGAAGGCACAAACAGCTGCGTTGAATTTTGGGGTGAAAGGTCATTTGGCGTCGGCGGTGTGACCTTTCTGACCTGTCTGTGACGACGGGCCTCACGTGGGGCGTGCAGGAGACCGACTCCAGGTCGCTTTCTTCATCGGCCTCGTCTTCGCTGGAGTTTTGGATGAGTTCGCTGTCCTCGTCGTCGTTCTCTTCATCCTTCTTCTTCTTTCTCGACAATGACGGCTTGCTGGTGCCGTCTATCTGGTTCCCATAGTTACCTTTGACGGAGGTACATCATCACAAAGTCAACCTTCAGGCTTCGACGAGAAGAAAAGAAAGCTACTTCCGTACCTATGGTGACCTCAAATGTAATGGGCTTGTCGCCGATCTTTCGGTCAATCATGGTGGCCTCCAGGAAGGCTCCGAAGAGAAAGAACTCCTCCATCTTGCCCGTGGCGCTCTGACAAGAAGAAGGACACGGGGACAATAAAAAAATTGCCGACCGCTAATCAAGTGGCTCGATTCTTCACCTCGGAGATGTTGGAGACGGAATCTATCTGCACGTCGGTGGAGCTGAGGATCTCCGGAGAGCTGGTGTCCAGGACCTCCACGGCCACGGATAGCAGCAGACGGGCCCGGAAGGATACGCCCTCGCCAAGTCCATCGTTCAGGTCCTGGTGCTCATCCATCAAGGTGTACTGGCGTGTAGAGCCGTACATGTTGGCCCAGGCCGGACCCAAGGTCGGCAAGAACCCTGAAGAACGTGGAAGCAATTAAGAAGACATCCTTTTTTTTTTTTTTTTTTTATGACCTACCTCTGTCACCATCATTGGATATTTTGCGCAGGTCAATGAAGTGGGTTCCGATGGCGACGTCGTTCACCTTATCCGAGTCGCGGATTTGGACCTTCAAGCGTTTGCAGAGCGGAGGGAAGAGCTCGGTGAAGACGATCTGCTCGTTCCAGATGGGTTCGTAACTGCTTTTCTGGACTGAGGTCTTCCCCTGCCGACGGGAGATGTTTTAAAAATGACCCTCGCAGCAGTTAGCCCGACTTTGGCGGGAATTTACTTTCTGCCCAGAAAAGTGCACTTGAACGTAAGGATCCACCAGGTCTCGATTTTCTCCTATGAAGGCCTTCTTCACGTTCGCCATAATGTTGGTGTTCATCTTAGGAAGACCCTCGGCACGGTAGACTTTCACGTAGAATCTCGCCCACTGACGCTCGGCCGGAATTCCTTCGGGAAGAAGCAGGTTCCTGAAAGAAGTTAAGATCTTGAGAAGCTAAAGGAGACCTTTGAGTTTCAATGTTTGAGATCCGGCCTAACCCCTCGATGTCATCCTCGTCGGTCTCGTTGGCTTTGTGCGGAGTCTTGATGTTGTCGCCTTTACCCACCACGGCGATGTCGCATTTCAAGTAGCCTTTGCATCCCGCTGTGATATCAACCGGGTCGGACAGGATGGCCCACTTGTGGTAGAACTGGTGCTCTGGAATCCACCGATAAATCCATCGTTAGCGCGGATGTATCGTTAGCTCGGGTATTGTCGCTTACCGGGCTGATGATAAACAGTCCCGACGTCCATCTTGAAGGTTCCTACCAACGTTCCGCTCCGAAGAAGGTTTTTGGAGTGGATGACCTTGAGCGACCAACGTTACGTTAACGACGAACGAACGATCCGACGGTAATAAAGGCTGGAGAGCTTACCGAGAGTTTAACGATCTTATCAAACATGACATCAGGCGGGACGTGGAAGTCGAAGACAAAGTACTGCGGGGGTGGAGAAGAAAATCATTTCATATCTTGTTCGTGGATATCAATGGCAAAATGGAGCAGACGATAAAAAAAAAAAGTCAGTCTGGCTTTCACCTTTCCAAAAGAAGCCAAGCGTCATTCCTAATCTACCTCGCCTCCATTCACGGCACCATAAATATCCGCCGAAGGGTGAGAAAATAAGTCTGGGAAGATGTGAGGGCCATTACCCTGATAGCTTTACCTTTTACTTTGTGTGTCCGCAGGGCTTTTGTGTCACAGACAAAACAATCGATAGCAGACAAACTCGCAAGCCGCAGCTAGGGCTCACAGCGCTATGCTAAAGAAGCCTCTGCTGACCTCATTGTAGTAGGGGCAGTTGGTGGACTCCTTCATGGACGTGTACTTCTTCTCATCGCCAATCTCCACGCACACCACCGGGTCCATGTTGAGACCAATAAGCTGGCGGGCCTCGATGATCGTGATGCTGATCTGATGGCGGATGAGTTTTATTTTCATTTTTTTGGAGTCACAGTGAATAGAATGGAAAGTTACTGAGCTAGCATGTTAGCTAAGCAAGCACACCTGGTAATCCACTGGTCGTCCAGAACTTGGTTCCATCTTGATGTCTGGTTTGGACCTGGACAAATGAGCGCAAACATTTTCTCATTCACGTCGGTTGGTTTGCATTTGACCTGAAGCCGAGACCTCTTGTTGGAGATGTTGGTGGTGACGGCAGTGACGGAAGCCAGAGAAATGGCGTCCGGTTCCAACATTCCGGCCAGACGCATCGCTCTCTTGTCCAGGTCCTCCGTGTCGAGCACCGCTGGCTCATCTGAGGTTCCGACGGGAAAGTTATTCGAAACGTGTAGACGCAAAGTCCTATCGAGAAAGCTCTCATCAACTTACCTTTCTTGTGATCATCTCGTGAGCTCCTGATCTTGCCAAGCTTCATGGCTGCAAACACTCTATTCCCTGATCTGTTTGGTGAAGACAATGAGAAGGAGGGAAGTGATAGCATCCACAAACAAGCACCTTCAAGGTCACTTTCAATGAAGAGGCAACCAAACACCGCCGAGTCAATCATAGCGACATTAAAGTCCAGGTTGGCACCCACCACAATTGCTCAAAGCCACGCGGACAAAAACAAGAGTGTTGGGTTTCTGCACATTTTTTTAATCTGGATCGCATATCCCGGCGACGACAAAGACTTGTGATGTCATCGGCGACAGCCCACGAATGGGGAGACCTTAATAATTAAGAAAGTGCGTGACTGTCTAATTTGCTGCGGCTATGGAAAGATGTCAGGAAAAGAATGAAAACACTTTGGTCTCCACAAGCATTTCAGAATCTATATGGCTCCAGTTTCTGCTATAATCCCCAGCCCACGTGTGGAAAAACAGCCGCAATGTTTCACAGTTAAAGCTTCACGGTTAAGTTCAAAAACGTCGCATCTCGGTATTTAAGAATATCGTTGAAACATTTAAAAAAAAAAAAAAAAAAGGAATTTTTCAAAAATTCATTTAAATGTTTTTTTATCTAACAGCGAATGAAACTAGCCAATTCACAAGATCAAGTTAGAATATGTGACGTAAAAAATATTAAGACATTTTTTAAAACATAAAAAAATAAAAATAAATTAGGAATTGGCTTTAGAGGAAAAAAAAGAAAAAAAACAACGGCATAAGAAGCATTATATGAAAATACAGTATGTTCTTCATACCTACCTTCTCAATGGATGAATCCTTTTTATAAACTTAATGGGTGGTTCTATTTGTCATGGGCCAAATGCTGCAGGTCCAAAACAAGCAAGTGGATGAGACCAACGAGTGGCTGACACATGGACGTCAAGGAGGGAGGTACACAGCTTGAAGGGGAGTGGAGATAATCAGGCTGGGTACTGTTACCGTCGCTCAAAAGATCTTGTGGGTCAATACATCAATCAACAACAATCCAAATCCCAAAGTTGATCCAACAAGTCACGGTTCACGCACGTAAGCAGAAATATTTGAAGAAGCGGCAAAGTTCGCATCAGCTATCACAAGTTTAGCGCACGTGAGCTCGGATATGAAAATGAATAATATAGCCGTGTTCAATAATTCATTTGTGTGTTCTGTACCAGGAACATCACTCGGATGAGAGGAGGCGGTGCTTTTTTTTTTTTTTTTTTGCCCAGTTTGGGGCTATTTCAGCTCAACTCAACGAAATGGTTAAAAAAAAATCTTTCTGGGCTTGACTTTCTAAATGATATTATTTGTTCTTCCAAATACTTTCCAGTCCCTTTAGTCCCCTTTGTGTGTTTTATAGTGTCATAATGAAGGAGTCCTACATAATGCAGGCAGCCAGGAAGAAGGAAAAAGGAAAAACCAGACTGCGGATCCCCTGAGCGAGTGCAACGCTTCCATATTCACTTTGAATTCATCGCAGTTATACCAAAAAAAAAAAATGTGTGCGATGTTTTAAGGGTCAGGTTTGCTATTCAGATTTTTTTTTTTCCTGTTTGCAGCAGCAGTACTTGCTATTCTTGTTGTGGTCAAATGTGTCAGCTGCTTCACCCACTCGGGACTTGATATATTCATGAGGAGTAACAAAACCTCTGCAGAGCTGAGGTGCATAAAAAAAAAAAAAAATGTGTTCAGGGTTATGTCATAAATCATCCTGCAGGCAGGCACACAGCCCACACGGGGAAGCGATGCCTTTCAATTTAGGTGAAGCTAGTGCAGCTCCATATAGAGCTGTGAAATAAATTCAGATTCCTAAAAAGAAGCACAAAACACTCTGAAATCAGCTTGGATGACCTTTAGAGTCAAATCAATCTTTTTTCTATCTTCTATGTTTGCACATTCTGCGTAATAGCCATTCAAGGAGATATTTTAAGCAGCAGCGCCCCCTGCTGGCGACCGAGATCGATGTCAAATGCAATTCCAATTACGTCGCGGTTCTAAGTGCTGCGGACCCTGACCTCAATTTTATCCAATAGTGCACGTCTGGCTTTTCACTATGCGGTTCCTAAACGGAAAACGTCCGACTGGAAGATGAGGTCACTCCCTCGGTGACCTTATCTGGGCCTTGCATGGTCCGAGCATCCGGTCCGATTAACATCAAAAATGAATTTGCCGCATGAAAAGGGGGAAAAAAATGTTTCCCAAGTGGTATAGAGGAAAGAATCTTTGCAGCTTGAAGTTTCCAGAGGACAAAAGTGTGCTTTGGCGCACAAGGAATGCATGGATGCCAGATTTGGGCTGATGTTGGACTCACTTTCTGAACGTGGGTATGGATCCCTGCAATGATTGTTTGGCAGATGTCCCCGATCCGCGGCTTTGCCCTGATAGCAAGCTGTCCGTCTCGAAGGTAAATATCCCGTCGCGATCGTCGGGGACATCCAGATGCTCGCCGTTACTCCACATGCCCGCTGCGCCATCCATTGACTGGTATCGGATCTCTATGGTAACGCTGGTCTGGAAAACAAAAAGTCTCTTGTGTTTAGGAAGAACGTGGAAAGAAAATCACAATTTATTTTTATAGGAAATGAAAGATTAGATATTTGAGATTTAATGCATTTGTCATTATAGGAAATGGACTCGGCCGGCGCTGTAAATCATCCAAATGTTGCCTGCTAGGCGAAATTTGGTTAAGTGTCGTTTAAAATCTCTTTCGGAATCAATGGTGACGATGGAATTTGTTTTTGGTGCCGCTTTGTTTTTTTTTTGGGACTATTCATTTGACTTAATTTTTTTATTAAAGCCAATTTATTGCAAGCAAAAAAAGAAAAATAAGCAGCGAGTTAATGTTTTCTGTCTTTGCTGAGCTTTTCGTTTTGTGTTACTATGGCGACGGCACCAGCGCACAAAACAAAAGCGTTAACCTTGAGCCTCGGCAATCGAATTGTTAATGCGTTCCCACGGCGCGTGTTATGGTCTGAAATAAAAAAAGTCAGCACATCCGCCATCACAACTCGGCATCGCCGGAAGGCCTTAAAATGGCCTCGTTCACCGTGGCCACCGTCGTCCTGGCGCTAATCTTCCCCCCTTAAAAAACACGTTTCCCTCAAGAGCTATAATTACGGCAAGAATACAATTAGGCTGCTGTTGCCTAGAGACTGATCCATTTTTACTTTGTTCAAACTTTAGGTGGACAGAAAGAGCCAACCTCTGGCTGAACCTGAACTTCTGGGTTATGGCTAATAATAATAATATACCTGAACTTGTGGGTTATAATAACAAAAAATAATAATAATAAAAAAAAGAAAAAATAATAATAAAATACCTGAACTTGTGGGTTATAATAACACAAATAATAATAATAATAAAAAATAAAAAAATACAGTGGTGCATGTCGACTGACATTAATGGATGTGTTGTTATCATCGATGAGCGTGTCAGTCAAGTGGAGCTGGCCTTCCTCTGCCACCTTCTGGAGAACCATGCAGAAAGTCCCCACCGATCTGCAGAGAAGAGCGACGACACGTTACGGCGTAACAGCCAAATGCCGCTTCACCGTGTTTGCTTTGAAAGCTGTGCTCCGCTAATGAGTCACAGCATATTTTGTCAACTTGACGGAATGGACCATGTGGGTAAAGGCTTTGCTGCACCTTTTGATCCTCCCACTCGTAATGTCTTTGTCGTCGTTGGACAAATCCTCGCAAAGACTTACCGCCGAAGCAGACGGTGTGGATTGCTTCGACTCAGCCTATCATTGCCAGCATTGCCGAGCAGACTTTATTGTGTAACGTGCTCACCCTGCTGAGAATCATTCCTTCTTCGCTGCAGCTTTTCTCGCTTAACTGGCTCCATAATGGGAGCGTATACAAACGATGTCGTCTTTTTTTTTTCTTTTTTTTTTAAAGCAACCGAAACAAACGGTATCCTTTTATTTATTGACTATATGGTTTTATTAAGGCTCGTTCTACTGCTTACATACACTTCATATAAACACAAGTCACCATTAAATTGACCAATTAGAGCTGTTGAATAATTGAAAGTGCCTCCCCCCCCCCCCCCCCGCCTCCACCCCAAAGTGATTCCAGCCCACAAAACCAATAAGTATATGAAGAACACACAATATGGTCGCAGGCTTGCTTACACTCTAATTGTAAACGTCAAGAAAGTGAAAAACGGCATCGCACGTGCTCTGATGACGCACGCAAATGATCAGCTGACGGCACCGAAGCCCCCGCAGGGAACGATAATATCATAAAACAAATGCGTACGATCAATAGTTTCAGCACTTAGCATGCGTGCCGGCAAAATATGGCGATCACGAGTAATATGTGCAAGCGGGTGTGTAAAAACACACAAGTGGGCTGGCAAAACAGGATTCTGGCTTTTTACCTGTTACTGAAGACTTTGCTGTAATTGTACACTTGGATCTCCAGCATCTCGCTGCCATCCAGCCTGCTCGCTAATGGCCATCGAAACATCTGGAGAAGACACACACGAGCGGGTTACCGACAGAACAGCATTCTTGACATTTGATATTTTTAGGAAGTGCATCGGTAGATTTCTCATTGCAATGCACTGTTGCATTTATAGGAGATAGAAGAGATGAAGGTTGAAAAGGTGATTTAAAATTCATTAAACGTCCCCCGCTGATGTGGAGCTCTCATTCAAGACGCCGCCGCGGGCAAGTTATCAATCAGGCCTCTGTTCATCCCATTAAGCAAATCCTGGGGTTCCCCCAACTGCCACTGCAGTGGCAAAAAAAAAAAGCTGTTTTTGTTACTCCGACATCGACAATGGATGACCGCGTTAATTTCCCCAGAGTAAAAAAAAAGAAAAAGACAACACGTCATTGACGATAAATACAGTCCGAGTGCTTCCCGACACATGCGTGAACGTTCGCCTCCCTGCAGAATTTCACATTTCGCCCATTGAGTCCAAGAATCCCCCCAAAATATGTCAAGATTCATTCATTCATTCCAACGGAAGATAAAATGTTTTTATTTTTAGATCTTTCTCTCTTTTTCAGAGCTGCTCATTATCGTTCCGAGATTGCCCCCCCCCCCTCGTTAAAAGTGACAGAGGTGCAAAAGGCCACTGCGTTCTATCAAAGTTGTTAAATGCACAAGAGAAGAAGCTGTGATCACCATATGATGCTTTTAATTTTGGTTGCCATGGATACAGAGCATAAAAACACCTCTGGTTATTTATGAAGCATAAGCTTGAGTTATTTTTTAATTTTTTTTTGCAACCCTGCCTTTCATCTGGATGCGTTAAAGCTTACAGTAAAAAAAAAAAAGAAAAAAAGAAAAATCCTCTGTCAGATTTTTTTCCCCCTCTTCTGTCAGAGTCTTTTTAAAGGATAAAAAGGAGGAGGTTAGAAAAAGCACACCATGGCAGCAGAAGATGTGTCATGCTTTATGAAGCAATGTTGAACAGAAGAGAAGATTTTCTTTTTTTAATGTTTTATAACCCTTGATAATATTTCATACATTTGTAGCCTCTGAACTAAAATCCATCTCAGCTCAAGACCCAGAATTCCTCAAGGGGGAAGAAAATTGCTGTGGTGCCCAGAGGTTATAAGAAGTAGCTTTTGCTTGAAAAAAAAAAAAAAGAAATCTGCTGAGACACACTTTTTCTCTTCAGTCGAATAATTTTAACCCCGCCCCCTCGCCCTCACACTTTAATAACGTTTGTTTGGTGCATTGTTACTGCTGAGTGGGGCTCGTTAAAGCAGAAGAAGTCCAAGCTAATGAACACCAACAGAAATATCTCTTTTTTTTTTTCCTTTGATCACTGCAACATTCATTTCTCTCTGGTGCTTCTTTCAACTGCATTCATATTTGCATTCTCTTTTCCAATTCAGTGAAAAAAATCCTTTAGTGAGAATAAGTCAACTATCAAATTGTTTTTTTGAATCATTGAATAATTGACAACATAATGCTGGAGCAGCAGCAGCAGCTGCCCGCTCATACTCGTGTACAAATAAATATATTAACATCATTATTTTTGCATATTATCTTGTTCCCACTTATGACACACACTGGAGTGCAGCCAAGCCCCCCCCCTCCCCAAAAAAACTTCCAACCACTCGCAATCTTTGCCGTTCTAGTGAGGGGGAGGCACTGGCGCGCCATAGCTAAAAGCTAAATCCCACCATGGAATGAATAATGAATGCACATTCCCCCATCCAAGCAAGCGGCATACTAGTTGAAAGGCGTTCTTGCTAGACCATGCAGAAAGCAACGCGACTCCCAGTGCTCCCTCAACGCCAGGGTAGAAATTCACAGAGAAGGCCACAGTTATGAGCGAGGAGACGAGCCGAGAGGACTATACATATATGTAGACATGTTCTGCTCCCCCCCTCCCAGGGCCAGGTCACAGAGGTCACTTGAAGTTGTTCCTCTGGACATGATGCTGAGTGATGCTAATGAACTCGCCGGCACAGAGAGCAACAAATGAAGCTGTCATAAGAAATCAGTGACAGGGCGCTTGGCTTCCATTCAAGCCAGCAAAAATGTCATGGTAGAAATCCACGGACATGTTTCCAGCCCCGCTCGGCTACTATATCACAAAAGTTGAATCCCTCCTGATCGTCACCTTGTTTATTATGAATCGGAAACTTCGCTCTAACCTAATCCAGCCCCACGCACTTTGTTACGAGATTCAATTAGCGACGATGATAAACCCTATTAAGCAGATTTTTTTTTTTTTTTTTTTATTAGCATTGTTTCCAAATAAACTCAATTTGTATCGACTAAATGAATCTCCCAGCAATAATTGCCCGTCGGCCATGACGGAAGGGAACGGGAAAGAACCAACCTCGTTAAAGTGAGCCACGTCGTCGCAGTTGGCCGCCACACGGCTGAAGAAAGACGACCCTGAAAAGGTAAAAGATGAATTAGGACAGCAGGTTGGAGATGGGAAGAAATGTCAACGACTGATCTTTAAATTGGTATGTCGCTTATGAGCGCAATTAAGTGGAGTTTGATCTGTGCTTGACATTTCGGGCAGCCCTTTTATTTTGCAAAGGATATCAGAAGATAAATGATTTGAAAAAAAAAATCTATTCGTAATCTGACTCAACCAGAAAAAAAAGAGCTGAAGTAATAAGGGGGGGGGGGCAGACTTTTTAATATCCCCCCCAGAACTCTTTTCTCTGCTTAGGAAAACAAATGAGCGTGCTAATTACAATCACAATGACATCTGATACAATGGTGTATCCAGCAAACAATTTTCATTATCATATCAAATTAGCGGCACGTCTTCATCCAATGCTGCAGGTGCACCTCACTGTGCAAAGTGTCCAGCGAGTGTTGATATAAACTCGGGGGGGGGGCAATTAATTGCTTACTGTCATGTGACTTGCAGCACCTGGTTGCTTTGTGATATTTATGAATGGGAAGCGGGCGTGTCACAGTTTGCTTTGTGCAGGTGTTGCGTGTTCGTGTGGTTGGGAAATTATTTGCATCATAAAATAAGATTATTGAAATTAATTTTTAAATCTATTGCAAAATGAAAGCCTTTTTGGATATATCGACGCTCACCTTATAAAACCCACATCTTTTGAAAAGATTATTATTATTATTATTTTTTTTATTTAGATGGCAGAGAGGATGACAAGATCCCTCCTACATTATTCAAAACAGAAGCTACGAGGCTTATATAAGGCGTGCTGCGTCAAACTAAAATCCTCTTCGGCCTAGTTCACAGAGACTTTGGATCAAAACCATAAGAAATAAAGTGACAAAAGTTTGATAAGAAAGTAGCACCACTGCACGTACGCGTGTCGGGTAATCTGGAAGTGGGTTGCCATTAACTTTTCAACTCTCCAGGCTGGAGAGCATAAGCATGAACAATTACAGATAAGACTTCAAATCAATGACATAGCAACGGCCGCTCTGCTCAATTCTCCTCTCTTATCGAATAATCGATAGAAATAATTGGTCTGGGCTGCCAATCTTTGACAAAAAATAAATAAAAAAGCCATGATGACGTTGGCTACTGTTTTGATCAAGCAGGTTCAATTCCCCCCCCCCCCCTCGAGTCGGCTGACAGGTTCTGGACTACCCAGAGTCGAGTGAGTTTGCTGCAGCGTGCGGCACAACAATATAAGGCTTGTTCTGAACACACACACACACACACTGACAGAGGCAGGAAAAAGGAAAGGGGAGGCGGCAATGTGACATCCTACACAATAACCATGCCGGGTCTAATCAGTTCGAATAAGTTCTCAGACACCAACTGTTGACGGCCGTAATTCCTGTGTGAAGGAGCCAAGATAAAGGAGCTTTTAACCAGAGACTGTTTGGACTCGATAAGAATGATTTGGGTTCGGTAGCCTGGAAACGGAAACCTTTGAGAAGGTGTTTTTTTTGTCTTCAAGTCACACTGGCTAGAATTACATCAGATGATTTCTGACCAGCTTCATCTTCTTTGGTGGATGTCAGAGATGTGGCAGGTTGATTAGCTTAGCGGTCGACATAAGAAACTTCAAATTCATATCTCCGGCATGCAACTAAATGGAAAAGTTTGGCCGTACCTCGAAATGTGACTTTGGCAACGCGGTCACCTTTCCCCCGGAGGTTGGCGACCGACTTGAGGTGAAGCGTGAGGGACATCATGAGTCCGGCGGGGCTGGGGGGAGGAAGTCCACCTCACTCCTCCGCACGAGCAAACTTGAACCTGCTGCCTCTCCGTTGTGAAGATGAGAGTCTCCTCCTGCGTGGATCCTCCGCGATCCTAAATCCATGTGCACGGCATGAAGATTCGACGGTCTTTTTTCTTTCCTTTTAGTTTCGTGATTTTTTTTTTCTTTTTCTCGACGTGCGCGGCAAAAGATGCGAGTCGACTGCGCAGGCTGCGGCACGCGTCTCTCTTCGCTGCTTGGGTGCGGGCAGGGGGTAGGTGGAGAAGAGTGTGTGTGTGTGTGTGTGTGTGTGTGTGTGTGTGTGTGTGTGTGTGCTCGTGCTACAGCATCCCTGTAATGAAGTAGCTCAGCCTCATGTGTCCTTTTGGCACAATATGACTTCTCAATAAAGAGGAAAATACAATACCCAAAAAATGTGATGTCATAAATATAAGAATTAGGTCAATTTATGGCGTGCGATACGATTCAAGAAGAGTTCACTGTAAATCGGAATGATTCGATTCAGCGGGTTTACGATTCATTCGATTCGATATCGTACGGCTCGCTTTGAGAGATGATGCAATGAGTTACTCATTGGAAAATTACAACATGAATTTTTGTCGTCACCAAACGAATTGGAGCTGAAAATCGATTTATCATCGAATCACACAGAAAATTTCTGCTGAAAAATAAATGGAGATACGATTGAATCGACGCGATGGGGCTACTGAGTCAATTCTCGCATTATCTTAAGCTTGAACGATTTTAATGAAGGAACGGAGCTGCTCAAAAAGGAAGGATTAAACGGCTTGGACAGATGCTGACCAGTTGCTAGGCAACCAATTTCCCACTGTCCATCAAGGCGGGTTCTGGTCATGCTGGAGTCAGATCAGGTAAACCTTGTCAACAACCTTACTCAGATGTGTATTATTATTATTATTTTTTTTATTTCTTGAAGAAAATTTTGCACTCTCTGAAGCAGTTCGTTGACGTGATCTGTTAAAAACTATAATTCATAAAAAGAAAATCTGTTGACTACCTCAGACTTGCAGAAGACTCCGGACTACGTTGGAAGACTCTACCGGACACGCTTTGTGCACTGTTTGGCTCATCTTGATTTGTGACACTTGAGTATTGGATTGTATTGGATTATTCATTAGACCTGAGAGTTGGGAGGTAGTGAAAGAAGTCATTAGCATCAGACAAGCAGTGATTACGGCCCAAGCTAATGTCCCTGGACGGGATGCAAAATCTCTGTGTGTGTGTGTGTGTGTGTGTGTGTGTGTGTGTGTGTGTGTGGAGAAAGACAGAATCTGCTTTTCCTGCATTCCTTGCAGATAACGAGGCACACCAACAGAGGGGAGTGTTTGTCTAGAATTCAAACCTAATTTGAAGACTTCAGGAGTGTCAACAAATCATGATGGAGTGAATTTGTAAATGAGGTCATTCAGTTATTCATAAAATATTCATCCTAAAATATGAATGTACTATTTCGGTCTAATTCCGTAAACTATTATTGTAATAAAAATGGGTATTTTTTTTCATATTTGATGTACTATTTTTTTATTTACAATAGTGGAGTTTATAAAACGTGGCTTAGCTCGCCATCTAGTGGACAAATAAAAACTGCAATTCCCTTCGCTCCCAGTTTGATCCGAGTAGTGGATCGAGCCCGTGTGGCATCCCTAAAACGGAGTCTATCACCATCAAGTGGCAGCAAACATCTCTAAAGTGTCTGGTTTAACAAGCGTGTGAGCCGCCCCACCCCAATGTGGAGACTTTGGAGGAGGGTCATTGAGTCCCAGCCCCCTTGGCTCCTTGTCGGTTGCCGCGCCTCTGCTGCAACTGTGCGCCACACGCAGCATGGCTCTGTGCGCAAGTAGCACGCTCCTGGCCTTCTTTGTGGCTTTCTGCACACCTGGATGCGGGTGGACAGGTAAATGCTGATTTCTACCAATCCCACGTAACAAGGATCTTCTGTCGTCATATTACTTTTTGCTTCGTGCCAATGAAAGCATGGAGAAAAGGCTGCAGAGTAGGTGTGGTTGGGGTGGCTTGATGCTGAGTGGATTCATCTTAAATATTGTTTTGGAATTTTTTTTATGAGGGGGAAAAATAGCAATTTTGTAAATTTGTTGTTGTCAGTGTCTTTCATTACTTTTTACTGTTATTTTAATTTTTTTGTAAGGCTTTGTCATTAACTTTACAGATGACGTTTAGATAGTGGGCTGTGCATGCTTGGTTTTTTTTTGGTACTAGAATAAAATGTAATTGCTCATCCATCACACTAGGTGGCAGTGAAGGTTTCATTGTCGGAGTATGCATACTGATAGCAAAAATTATATGACCATTTTTTACAATTGGCATATAGTTACCCAACGGACAGTCCAGAGATGTTGCCAATTGATAATTTATTTCCTTAAATTCCCAACTTCCACTTTCCTAAAAGTTGACTGCAGCAAATGCTTTGGTGTCTACGGTCTGATATGATTCACTACGAAAACATCCTTGAAATTATCGTTGTAACAACAGTCATGAGAAAATAAATCTCCAAAGCAGCAGACTTGGATAGGTGACCAAGGGAACATTTTTCCAAGTTTACATTCCTCTTCACTCCTCAGCAGCCCTCCTCTTTTTTTTTTTGGGGTCCATTTAGTTTCTTACTGACGAATGACTTTGGGGAGCTCCTTAATGTAATCACAGGTCAGTTACACGCCTCCCCCCTCGAGCATTTTTTTACAGTAGTTGCGAGTGCTGCTCATTGACTTTCTCTATTCACATGTCATCGGGTTGTCAGCGTCATATTTATCAAGTCATTTTGTGGACTGCTGGGTGGATCCGGACACCTTGGCAACAGGAGAACAGAGGCGTAGTGTATTTGGGTCATGTCAGCTCACCTCCTTGTGGAAAGAGGGAGAGTAAGTGAGACGGAGAAGAGTGAGTGGGGGGGGGGGGGGGGGCGATCATGTCCTTGCAAGCCAGTGGAATTTAATTTCCCTGCCCCTCTTAACATGCTGGAATTTTGCGGGAGCTTTTCTCAGGAGACTTTTCCACAATGAGGAATTTTTAGCGCCTTATATTGTGTTTTGACGGAGAAAAATTGAAATGAGCTCAATGATCTCCAAGCACCTGCGCCTCGACTGGCCAAAAGCCAAATGCCAGCAGTGACATGTCTTGTGTCATGATGTCACGTCAGGGCAACGCTCCAAAATATTTCACAAATAATGCACACCTGTTACCGCAGCAATGATGTCATTAAACCACTTAGCTAAGTTCAAACATTAATTTTGAAGGGCTTTAAAAGTGAAAATAAAATTAATCGGAGTCAAATCCTTGGAATTCGACAGGTCAGTTAAGTTAAAAGACAAGCCCGAGTTGGTTTTCTCTGCAAGAGGGAGGGCTGCGCCGCGGTGGGAGTGGTTACAGAGGACATTTTCAAAGATGAATTTTATTTTTCACTTGGGTTCATTTGGGGTCAGGAGTGAGGGAAGACACTCAATGGCAGATCACGGGTGGGCCTAGCTAGTGATGGGCTAGTTAAGTTGAGTTATTAGGGTCAAGGGTACAGTTGTTAAGGTCTTGCAGCGGGGTCGGCGTTTGGAATTTTTTGGTGGCAAGGTGAGAGGTGCTCTTGTTCAAACCTCACCATGGTGTTTCCAAAGTTTTGACATGCCTGCTTTGACCCGAGGGATGGCGTCTCCTCCGCAGCTTCATCTCTGTCAACTAAAATTGGACGCATGGCTGATTTGTATTGCAGCGGAGAAGCCCTTGCGGACGCATCATGGCAAAGCCACTTCATTGGTCAAAAGCCTGAGGGAGAGCTGGGAGCCTTCCATCCATCTGGACGGAAAGCCGGTGGAGCGCTTTAACAGGCCATTGAGGACTCATCGCTACACCCGAGTGGGCAAGGAGAGTCGTGCTCCCTTAGTAGAGGATGTCGGTAAGACCCCCCCCCCCCCCCCACACACACACACACACACCTTCCTTGTGTTATTTCCTCGGCAGCGTCGTAAATAACACGCACCGCTAGCCTTCGCATCATAAATGTGTCTGGCCAGCTACTGTTGGAAACATCAAAGACACATTTGCGACTTATTACGAGCAAGCCAACAGAAGGAGAGGCGGAGTGGAATCGATTTCTGGAAAAATAAAACAAAAAGGGGAAAGTTGTGTTGGGAAAAAAAAAACACTTGTCAAGGAAAGTGATGATGTCTCACAAAAGTTAGATTCATTTAGGGGGGGGAAAAAATGGAATAGTGAATAGCGAGCCATAAATAGGTGGGGGTCCACTGTATATAATTTTCCAAATCTATATTTTTATTTTTAGATCCTGAATGGGTAAAGCTTGATGGCTTTGCTGTGCTGAGCAGCGCACCAGTCAGCAACACATCAACAGGTAACCAATATGCCAATATGGAAAAGTAACCTTTAGCCATATTAGCCATTTGGCGCATTTAGCACCATATCACTCACAAAAAGGAAGGCGTATTCACATTTCTGCATGAACCTAAAATGCACTATAAACTTGACAAGCCAAGTGAGGCCCAGGAGGGTGGGGGGGAAAACAATGGTACTTGACATCCAAGTTTGGTTACATGCTGAGAAGGATGCAAAACTCAAGGTTATTGATCACGCAGAGCCATATGTCATATTTTTACTTCCCCTTTGAAATGCAAGACACCCCCCCGGGGGGCTTCAAATAGAACTCATTGACCTTGAGTGCATTTTTTTCAAGTCAAAGCCAAGTTCGGGCAGGTGAGCGGAAAAGCAAAGAGAGAGAACTTCCAGGCTGTTGCTATTTTTCATCTTTGTTTTCTGTCACAGGCGCAGTCAGGTTAACATATCCTACGGCGAGAAATCAGACGATGTTGAAGCGTGCTGCTCGGGTGAACAGAACAACACACCGCCAAAGTGCTTCAAGCCCCAGGACCTACAGGAGGAGGGCCCCTCAGTCTTCTACTGGTCCCCGACAGCCCGTGAGGAGCTTGGCGAGAACATCTTCACTGGCGAGAAGACACCACACCAAGCCTCAGTCTGACCAGAGGAACCGTAACTCGCAAAAATTAAGTAAGACAATCAAAGTGTTTCCTAGGCGAGGGATTTAGCTACATGTAGAATTCAGTGACAGGACTATAATGAGTGCATTTTTTTGGTTCCATTTTTTTAGTGTCATTCGTGTAAACCCTGGTCGTGCCTGGTATCCTTCTCTATTCATAGCATCTGAGTCCGTTCATGTGGTGTCACTGCAGGCACAGAATTCCCAAGGCCAGAGAGCTCCTGCGAACCATGCGGAAGCAAAAATGACCCCTCCAGGTACGTCGCGCCGATTGGTCGGTCGTCATCTCATTGCCATTGATTTGAATCCATCATGTCCTAAGCAGAGCCGCCCGAGTACGAGGCTAAAGACATCAGTGTCAGGGTCATGTCTGCAAAATCAGTCCTCATCACCTGGGTTGACCCTGCTGTGGAAATGGGAAAGATTGAATCTGGGGAATTCAGGTGAAGAATAAGCTAAGAATCTTGCAATTAAAAAAAAAAAATAGAAGCTTAAGCTCCGTCTGTCTCGTTGAAGGTCCTACACAGTCCGGTACCGGGAGAAGGGTGAATCGGCCCGCTGGGAGTACAAAGAGAGCAACCAGAGGAGAGTGATGGTAGACACCTTGTCTGCCGATAGCATGTATGAATTTGCCGTGAAAATCTCTCAAGGAGAAAAAGATGGCAAGTGGAGTGTATCCGTCTATCAGAGGACCCCCGAGTCAGGTAGGAGCACGCTGAAGAATTCCCCATGAGCTTATTCTTGGCTTTCAATGTCGACCGGAGCACAAAAGTTGATTTACTGCAATGTCAGCATTTCCTCCCAGCTGAGTTTTCTGTCAACTTCCATGCACGATGTCAAAAGAAAGCACACGATATATCGCGGCGATATTTTTCTTCGTTTAAAGAACGCTGGTCCATTTTATGGCTTCAAGTGCTTCAAGGAACATTTTTTTCCTCATGTCTGTTGTTGCCCTTGTGTTACTCATTTGTTCAAGCACCATCTGGCCCACCGGAGAACTTTGAAGTCAAACCGCTACGGGGTAAAGGCACTGCTGTGACGGCCACTTGGGATCCTCCTGAAGAGACCAATGGGAGGATACGAGGTATAAGCAGATAGTCTAATATCTACTGCAATGATCTTTAGCTCCTGAGTTCCAGGACGTGTCTTCACAGCAGTTGTTTATCGTCCACCTCCACACAGAGTACATCCTGTCTTATGCTCCTGCACTGAAGCCATTTGGAATGAAAAGTATGACGTACCGAGGCAGCACCACCTCAGCGACCATAGACGGTCTAACACCTGGAGATCGCTACATCTTCAAGATCAAAGCCACCAACAGGAGGGGACAAGGACCACTAAGCAAGGCCTTCAGTGTTGTCATGCCTGGATGTAAGAATGACTCAACGTGGACAGTATCCCAGTGTTATCATCAATTGAAGGTCCATTTTTTTCCTTCTACTAGCCAGC
This sequence comes from Syngnathus leptorhynchus, assembly GCF_054491065.1. Lineage (NCBI taxonomy): Eukaryota > Metazoa > Chordata > Actinopteri > Syngnathiformes > Syngnathidae > Syngnathus > Syngnathus leptorhynchus. Next base: position 2,051,468 of record NC_141212.1, on the reverse strand, counting down.
AGTGCCGTCTCATCGTTTTCAAGAACCAAGGACAGCCAGAGGACTAGCTACAAGCCTTCCAAAAACGACGCTAGCAATGACAAATCGGAGCTCCAATCAACGGAGGCGCCAGAAGAAGAAACCACCGGAGCTACTCAGCCACGCAACTCTGCACCTGTCAGTAGACGGGTGCGGCCACTTTCTCAGACACGTTCTTACCACAGCATCATGTCCTCAGTAAGAGGCGGAGTCAGGAATGGAGTAAACAAAGGCAGAACCTCAGCTCGAGAGGACAAGGAGGAGGAGGATGAAGATGATGAGAGAATACCTACAACCTCCTCTCCGGAAGAAGCTAGGACAACCACGGAGTCTGAACCTGAGACAAAAGAGCCATACAATGATGTTTCCTCTGAATCTGAGGATGATATTTATAGTGAAGTGGATGAAGCCCCAACTCCCGAGACCCCCAGCCTCAAAATTTTTACACTCTCCCCAACTAAACCCTCGTCTGTTTATCCACAGCAAAGAAAACCCACAAAGCTCAGGCTCCATCAAAAAGAAGGCACCTCTTTATCATTGCCATTGCCTCCAAAATCATCTTCTTCACCTTCTACCACAGCCCAGCGTAATACCCAATCAGAGGACATAAGAAAGGACACAGGGTCCACACACGTTCAGAGTAAAGACATGTCCAATGAACCCCGTGGCAAGGGATCTGTATCATCAGGCCGGACCAATGGATCTGGCTTTGGTATACGAAACGGTTATGGCCGAAGGAACCTAGGAATTCCATTTAGAGGAAATTCAACCAGAACGCTCAACGGTTACAGACCGGGTATGACTTCACGTTTGCCAAGCAGAACTCACAATCAGGTCACATTGCAGTCCACCTTACCGGAGCAGTCTATCAACGAAGCGGCAGTTGGGTCATCTTCGGAAGGAAGGATCAATGGCAAAACGATATCGACTACTGAGAAATCGGAAGTCGTTTCATCCTCCCCATCAAATGGCGCTGTAGCTTCAGATACAAACGCCAGAAACATTTTAACTTCCACGTCACATCAACCAATAGCAACTTCAAACCGGGATTCACAGAGCTCTTTACAGAACATAGAAAAGTCAAATCCATCACCAGATCATGCGGCAACAAATGAAGGAATACTTCACCAGAGCAATTTCAAAAACACAGAGGAAACCAAAGTTGAAGAACCTACTCCGAGCTACAAAGAAGATCCCGGGGAAGAGGAGAAAAAGAAAAACGAGGAGAGTCCTTCTACTAAAACAACTCGTACCAGAATTAGTCCTTCCCTTGCGGAGAGATTTAAGTTCCTAACCAGGTCGGGTTCAGGAACAAGAGTCCCATTTTCCAGACATGGTGGCAGGACTCCTTGGAGCAGATCTGCATCCTCAACAGGAGCTGGCAGACCCATTCTGCAGGGGACACCCAGTAGGGACTCAGGTTCTGCAGGAGGCTCCTCGATTCAGGAGACTAGTGAAAACCCAACTGCCACTTCTCGTGACTCACTAAAAAACGAGGACCTGGGCGGAAATTCTTACAAACCCTCACTGACTGGCATAAATTCCGAAGATAGCAACTCAAGATATCCAACATCACCAGCTCCTTCACCTTCTTCAAACTCTGGCCTATCTATAAATGCGAAATCAAGCGACGATAGTAATAACGATTATGATAAAAAGGACTACCTTGAGAAGAGAGAAAACAGTGGGGTCAATAAAAATGTTGCACAACCCACAGTGGACCAAACGAATCCAGCCACAACGTCAACCGAAGCAAAGAGAAACACGGAGGACAATGAGAGTGTAGCTACAAGAGACAACCCTTCGAGGACTAGCTCATCGCCCGTGGTCCCTCCTTCTTACCGCCGTCCTAATATCGGCATGAATGGGAGGATACGCTCTCCTCATCTTGGAACCAGACTGTTTGGTGGATCCAGGCTTCCCAGCAGATCAACACACGATTCTAGACTGGGTTCTGATTCATCTTCATCATCCACCCACTCCTCTTCTTCGAATCGACTCAGACCAATGTTTACGTCGGATCGCAACGCAAGCAGAATCTCGACTCCAACGAGGACTGGGGGGATCGCGGAGGGTCGAATCCAGTCGATATCGTTGTCACCGTCTTCATCTCGAGAGGGCTTTAGAAGCCAGGGGGGCAGAAGTCGCTATCCTACCCTCAGAGGCAAAACACCCAATGGAGCTGCTATAGCCGCCAATGGAAATGGTAAAGTCAAATGGTAAAATGCATGAAACAGTTTTGAGACGTCACACGGCAGCCCGTGAGTAAGACAATGATTGTGTAAATCTTCTCCTTGTCTAGGTCAAAACGGACAACCGCGTCTGGATAAAGACATTCATGGAACGAGCAAGTCTGTTGGGCAAAGGCTTATTACTGGACCTGACGGAAACAAATGGGTAAAATCCAGAGACTAGACATGATCTTATTATTCTAACATCTAACATCCATTGCGGTTGATTAAGTTGGTAGATCTGGAGTTGGGGATCCTTATGAACCAGGATGGAAAAGTCCTCCAGGACTCCCAGGGACAACCAAAGAGAGTCGTACTTGGCGAGGATGGACGCACCATTTTTGGTAACGCATTCTCAATGACACAATTTGCTTTAGAACACTTATCGGGTTCAGTGTATAATGACTTCTTTCCTTCCAACTAGACCATCTGGGAAGCCCCCTGCTGAACCAGGAAGGCATGGCTTTGTTTGGTCACGGCCGAGATAGTCGCCCAGTGGTCAACCCCAAAGAGAAGATCCTTATGGTTGGAGGAAAACCGCTGCTTGGCTTGGACTTGCCTCGCCTCAGGACCACCACTACCACCACCACCAGAGCTCCAACCACTACACCGGAACCCACCACCGTAGAATGGACTACGGCGGAGTCCACCACTGAAGAACTATTCCCGACATGTCCACCAGGTTCCTTCGCCAAAATGGATGAAGATGGGGATCTAATGGTTGACTCGGAAGGAGTATTAAACTGTTACTCAGAAGGTGAGTCTTGTAAATACTCTACATTTGGCAAACGGATATGTTATATATATTCTCTTCCGATATTTGACTAATTGAGTCTTGGGTTCGGATTTTGGATCTGCATGGATAAACTGAGCCAAAGGCAAGTTGTTTTGGCCGATGTGAGTCGTTGGCTGTCACTCTTTCACTGCAGGTGTTTGGCTGTCGAAAGAACAAGGTCGCACATTTGATATTTCCCCTCTCTTACTACAATATTTGCTTTTGCTTTGGAACATTATGGGCACATCAATGCAACAAGCGCTGATGTTGATCACGACGCAATATTTTCTGGTACCGCATGACAAGAAGCAATAAAAATGGAAACAATCCTTCACACATTTTCCATCCTTAAATGTGTTTGTTGATTAGATTCGAATTCACATACACACGCATTCTGAGAAAGTGAGCAGAAAAAAACCAACATGACACATCAATAACGCTTGTTTTGGTTTAAGAAAATGAACTGCATTCAAAATGATCTCATCCAGCTGCCCGCTAATGACTCCATTGTGTTTGACATACTTCATGGTGGACGTTATAAAGGATTCAGCGTGTTGTGGAGTTGGGTATAAATCACTTCTTAGCAAATACTCATAAAAACTTTTGTTGCTAGATGACTTTGTACTCCAGACTACGCCGCCTCTGCCTACCACGACGGCACCGCCGACAACCACAACCACCGTCGCCACCACCACCACGACAGAGATGCCAACTCCGGACACCAGATCCGGTCGAGGTCCTTTAGCAGAGTTTGACGAAAGTGGGAAGAGGCGATTTACAGGTAATTTATAAGAAATGTTTGAAGCTCATTCAACGTTGGCCCTCCTGATAAAACTCATTTCAAGAAGTTTCATCCAAACATGGATTAACAATTCATGCAATCAAATCCAGCCAAATGAATGTTGATCCAAATAACATAAGCCTTTATTTATGCCTCTTGGAGCAATCAAAACATGAAAACCCTGTTGGGATAAGCATTGTAATCTCCCAAACTGGACTTTTACCCAAAACAAAACAATCGTCCTTAATCACAGCTACACTGATCTGAACTAATTCTTTTGTTATTTCCTGTTAGTGGTCTCACCTTGGTGCTATTGTTTCGGTCTCATTTGGTTTTAATGAACCAAATCCTGATAGTCATAACACAATTGAAATATTTTGGTATATTTGTGATCATTTATATAAATGAAACTTGGAAATTTGACTTAGCTCATCGATTGACTAGACTGGTCGATTACAGCGTGCAGTTTTCTGCGAGAAGACAGATTTGCTTTTATCAACCTTATCCTGGAGATTTACGAGGGCTCTTATTTGCTCCAAAATCAACATTTGTTCTTTTGGACATGGTTTATTTTGGTCAGTAATGTGACCACCTCCTTTCACATGGCGCCATCTGAAAGTTATTATTCTCTCTTATTATGCGCGGCGATAAAAACGGGCACTGAACCGAGAAAAAGCGAACAACTAATAAAGCGAGTCACATTTGTTCTCTTGAGCTAACATTATCTCGAGTGATTTGTTCTACGGCCAACGACCAGACGAACATGAAACGGAGAGTCTTAGGTTGTCATTCTTATAGGTTGCGTAAATCCCCTTTACGATTGCGTCCACGTCGACGGAGTGAATTGTGTCGGATGAGTCGGATGTTTCGACATATTTGATCTTGTATCTGAACTCTGCTGCAAGAGTTTTCCCAGTCATATTTTATCCGCACATGCCAGATATGTTTGGATTACAAGCGGAGGATGCGGAGTCTCAAAAGGGAGTTTTCCGTCACGAAGATGAGGAAACTGCAGGATTTCACCGAAAACCGAGAAAAAATGAAATTGTTATCATTGTAATTAGAAGTGGTAAACTGTCCCATACACACACACACACACACACACACACAGAGCGAGAGCTGCGGAATGTCGACACTGACACGTGGAAGACTCTCGGCCCAATCATCTGCAGAGGTGGGAAGTGGTCCAGCCTCGTGCGGTTGCTTCCAAATCCCAGTTAAACTCGGAATTCACAGCTGTAGGTCCAGCTGGCCTTCTCCGAAACTCAGAAAACAAAGAGGCAACGGAAGGACTTGGTTTAGGATCATATAAGTCAAAACTGGAGTTTCATTTCAAAAGGAATGAAAAGGATCTGTTTCCAAGATCCAAGCTTTTCCTGACATTATTTTCCTTTTGAAATATAAATATCAGCGACTATGATTTGGTATGAATGGTATCATTCATTGCTGAATTTCCATCTGTCCATCAGCACCGTACGTGAACTACATCCAAAAGGACCCGGGGTCTCCGTGCTCCCTGACGGAGGCTCTGGAATACCTCCAAGTTGACATCCTGGAAGACCTGATCAAGAACGACACTCGCGTCTCCAATCAAAAGCAGCCGCCCAAAAATAAACCCCATAATCTCACCGTGGTCGCCATGGAGGGCTGCCACTCGTTCATCATCCTGGACTGGGGCCGTCCATTGAAGGATGATATGGTTTCAGGTAAGAAATGATAGTTGGCCGCTAAACAAAATGGTCGCCAAACAAAATGGCTTCTTGTGCTCTTAAGCTTTATCGCAGTTTGTTGGAATTTCTCAGTCTATTCCGTTTCTCAAGGGAAACAAAAAAAAAGTCTGTGACGCACGGAGGTTAAAAATAATTGAAGATTAGGAGTTTGTGTGTGAAAAACGCGGGACTATCAGAGGCAACGTTTTAAGACTCGCCGAATGTTTGATTTGGCAGACACACACGAGCCCCTTCTTATGTTGTGGGACGGGCCGCCATCTTTTGATGTGGAAAACAGATAGTGTCTCCAGTGCCACATTTTCTTTTTGGGGGGGGGGGGGGTTATTTGGTATTTTCTTTTCAGCCGTTAGCGTTTCCTTCCCGCTGGTGTGAATCATTTGCTTTACTTTCAACTTAGTATAAGATGAAATGATCATCTGGTGCAGCATTTAGGACATTTTTCTGAAGTTTTTTTTTTTTTTTGGGGTCAATTTCATTCATAGTTGAAGTAGGAAATGACAGAGGAGGGTAGATTCAAAATATTCCCCGCTGTCAACAGTCAGCTGTGTTGATGTGGCTCCAATAAAAATAAAAAATAAAAGTCTCAAAATCCAACAGATTGGGTTTGATGCGCTGCCATATGTTGTTTCGATAAACCTTTAGAGGGAATTCCTCCAGGGTGCACGACCTCTAGGTCACGTACCGGATTGGAGTGTTTTCACTGCATGACCGCACCAGTGACGTGAAGAAGAAAACAGGAAGTGCCTGGAGAAAAGCCAACCGGCGAAAAGTTCTTTTTGAAACGGTAGACCCGACTGGACTCATTCTGTTTTGTGCTTCCAGGCTACATGGTATACAGTGCTTCGTATGACGACGTGCTCAACAATAGATGGTCCTCAAAGGTATCCAGTGGGACTCATCTGGCTGTGGAGAATCTCAAACCCAACTCCAGGTAACAATCACTTTTTTGTTTTCGAAGCACCAGGCACGGCACAAGGCTTACAACAAAATGGCCGACAACAAAACACACATCTGCAATATTTCGTCAGGTTTCGTTAAAGCCGTCCAAAATTTGGCACCAAAAAAATAATACGGTCGTAAAAGTGATCAGTTTGGAACACCCCGATAAAAAATGGCTAACTTCTTGTTTTCCAAGTAAGAGAACATCTTGTCTAAATTGATCAAGTCTGGTATGAAGTGGAACACCCTCTGGTGCTCTTTCTTGGCTCTGCTGGATTTTGGACTGTTAGGACACCATCTCACCGTGACACAACGTCCAAAATATGCCCATAGTTGTTTGTATCTTCATTTATATGGCACTGATTTGTTTGTCTTTATGAGGGGATGCGATTGTTAAATGGAAACAGCTTGATGCTGATCCAAGCTTCCTGATCATCCAAACATCTGACTCAATTTGGAGTCAACGGTGGCATGCGGACAAATGTGTTTTGAATATTCATCACAAACATGTCATCGGCTGATGAAATCCATTTGCACGAGGCTAAACAATGCTTGCCTCACATTAAGAAGTAGCACGTCAATGTACGACTACTTTCCTTTTTTCAACTCGGGTCAGAATGACCCGTGGGGGGGGGGGGTATTAAATCGGACAATATAGAGTGAATCGTGTCGATTTAAAGACGATAAAGCACAGGTGTCTCGCTTATGGCCTGCCGAGAGCCGAACGGAGCACCTGCTGAAGAAGTCAAAACAATGGAGCTGTGTTTCAGCGTGGACTTTTCCGAAAGTTGGTCTAGCTCCTCCCTAGCAACCAGCATGTATCCAAGCTGGCATGTCTGTCTGTCTGACTTGGTTACAGTTACTCATGGGACCACTGCTGTGGGACACTCTTGGCATTTCCCAATACTTGAGGCTCCTTCTGCTTTCCAGACACACACACACACACACACTACACTCGAATGCGGATATATTTCCACATGGTGTTCTGCTCATTAGATGAACAAATTATGCAACATAAGTCGTTTAGAACCTCGACAGTTGACGAAATACGGGGGACAAAAACAGTTTGTGAATAATTGCCGCGGCAATTCGATCAGAACCGGATCGTGAAAAGAAGAGCAGAACTCTACGCAACAGTTTCCCCCATTTTTTTTTCTCGTTAGCAAACAGATCAAATGGAGGAGAAATGTAAATCATTTGAGTTATTTTGGAATAATAGAGGTTGAATCATCTGAGGCTCTTTTTCCAAATATTTTCTCGTAAGTTCCTTTGTTTTTGTATTCTGCTTGAGATTTTTTTTTTCCACCCCGCTCCAATTTGGTTTTTCATGACATCACCGCTCTCTGCATCTGCTTTTTCTTTCCTCCTCTTTCTCGCTTCGGTGCCGTATATATCGGTCACTGTTGTTATGCGGCTGCGGTGATTGGAACCAGGCTTTTTGGCTCCCAAAATGATCGGAACTTGCGTGAATGGACAAACAAATCCTCCGTGAAGTTGGGATACTTTCTAATCGCCTTTTTGCCTCCCTTCAAAGTGATCTGCTCCACTTTGAATCCTCCACCAATAGGAAACCAGCCTCAAAGTCCTGAATCGGGCAGACCAAAGTCGTCTGCTAGAGTCATTAGCATTTGCTTCACTTTTGCAGAGCCACAACAGAATGACACGAAAAGCCCTCATGAGTTGTGCTTTTTGTTTTCTTTCAGGTACTACTTCAAAGTCCAGGCCAAGAATGTGTTTGGGTTGGGACCGGTCAGCGATACGCTCACCTATGTCACCGAATCAGGTGAGCAACACGGCGGCATAAAAATGTCACGACGGGATTATTTATTCTGCCACAAATAAAAAAAAATCATCTGACCTCAAGGAGAGACAGATGTGTTTATCCATCAGGTAAAAACATTAACATTGTCCTCCATGTTGTTTCTTTCAGACGATCCTCTTCTCATTGAAAGACCGCCTGGTGAGTCTATACGTTATTTGGAAATTAGTTTTTGTCAGTCAAAATATGTCTTAAAACGAAATGGCCGCAACATACTTTGTAGAAATAAAAAAAAGCAATAACTCTAGAACGGAGCCCTGAGGGACGCCAGGATTTATAAATTGCTACATTTTGACTAATAAACAGTTATATTGAATGTTTTTTTTTTTTTTTGGTATATTCTTCTTTCAGGCGGAGAGCCAATTTGGATCCCCTTCACCTTCCGCTACAACTCGGCCCACAGTTCCTGTAAAGGCAGTCAGTACGTCAAGCGGACGTGGTACCGGAAATTTGTGGGCGTGGTTTTGTGCAACTCTCTGCGATACAAGATCTTCATGGGAGACGGTCTTAGAGGTATGTCTAAATCCACATTTTCTATCGAATAACAAATACCTTACTTTCATCTATTCGGGTCAAAACAATCGTGCTGGTTAGTTAGTTTCTTGTCTATGATGCATCACAGATGTTAGTTTTCACGCTAAAACTCAAGCTCCGTCAAGATGATGTGTATAAACAAAAGCGTTTCATCCCTCAGAGCCTTTCTACAGTATCGGAGACACGGTGGGAGAAGGAGAAGATCATTGTCAGTTTGTGGACTCGCACAGGGACGGCAGGACTGGGCCCGCGTATCTCTCTCTTACTCTGCCTTCAGCTCAAGGTAAACATGAGCTCATCGTTGGACTTCTTTACAATTTCAAACGGAGTCACTCGCGGGCTTGGCTTGATGTTGCTTGGACTGGTTGCGACTAGTTGCAACGCAATGATCTACGTTGCCCTTTGGGAGTTTGTGATGACTGATGTTTAATGGGAAGCAATTTAATGACGTTGAGGAGGCGGTACTAATTCTTTACCCTCCCACTCTAGGATATTATCGTGCCTACAGACAGGAGCCTGTCACATTTGGAGTGATTGGCAGAAGAACATCCCATTCTTTCGTGGGCTGGTATGAATGTGGGGTGCCCATCCCTGGAAAGTGGTAGGAGGAGATGGAAGGGGGGGGGGGGGGGGGGCACTGTTACAGAGGGCAACCAATCAGTCGCCCCGCCAACTAAAACAGAGACTTTTTGCTCGCCACAACTAAAAAGACACCACTTTAATCAAATGAACATAATGCTTTGACGCAAACCCTGTGTATTTTTTTTTTTTACATAAAGCAGTCTGTATATGAGGGAAGAAAAGGCATGTGCTTTGTAAAATTCTTGTCAAGCAAGCACCCGAGCAGCAGGTCCATATGCAATCTTATTTAAGGAACATGCATAATAGGCAATAAACTGAAGTCTGAAATCTGACTTTTTTTTTTTTTGGGATCATTTACTTGCATCAGAATTTTGAAAGCATTACCACGTATGTTTTTAAATGTATGCAGATGAAGAATAAAAGGAGCTCAGGAATCAAAGGCGCCTCCGAAAGCGCAGCGATGAAAAGACCACGAATCATTTCATCATCCGAGACACATTTTATGAGTCAATCAGTGCTTGATCAAGGTTTTGTTGTCGAGTTCCAATCGATCCAATGGGAGACTTGAGTCATAACATCCTCTTGGGCCAACTGGAGCAGTTAAAACACAACTAAATATCCCAAAAGAACATATTGAGCGCAGATGCAGGTGACCTGGGCCGCAATTTTAATGGTGAGGAATTAAGACCAAAAAAAAAAAAATCATTAATCGTTGCAGAATCGAAATCTTGCAACTGTCTCGCCAGACAGATTTTCTCAATATGTTTATGATTAAATCTTTGATAATGGATGTTCACATCCAACGGTCACTTTTTATGACTCGCAGTGTTAAAATAACAAACGAAAAGGGAAAAATACTTTGCCCGTGATGTGTCGGCTGGAAAACGAGTGGAAAAGCCTGCGCCGTATTTGTCGCCCATTGAATGGTTACGTCATGAGATTCATTTGCAGCTCAAGTTGGGCAGCTTCCAACCAGCAGCTGTTGCTTTCAAATAAGCGGCGGTAGCGACCGGCCACGTTCATCTTCCACCAGAAGAAAAGGCCTCAGGGTCCTGTCGTTAGAAAAGGGCTACCTCGCCAAAATACTTCATTCATCTCATTTGTTATGAAGCCAAAAATGTTGACGTCATGTATATTCCATGTCACTCCTGCCGCTGGGCAATTAAGCTTGTTTCTGTAGTCTTACTGGGATAATTTGTCAAAACTTCTGACAGGATGTCAAATTTTAAACGTCATATTTGCATATTATATATATGTAGAATTTTTTATTTTTATATTTTTATTTTATATATATATATATATATATAATATCTATTTGTTATATTATGCTCCATATTTTTTTATATTGATATTTAACTTTACAATGCTCAGAGCTTATCAAGCTATTTGATTCACTTTGACTGCATTTAGCCAATCTTGCCCAGAAAAAAACCACCAAAAAAACATCTGTTGATTAAGTCAACTAAAAGTGCCTTGAAGTCCTTTTTTTTTTTTCTTCATCGAGGTGGTCTTTGTGGAATAAATGCGCCGATGACAAAGAGTTTGGCCCGTGAACGTCACCTATGCTTGTTGACCGCATTAACATCTGATTAGATCTAGTCGGGGCCCAAAGTCAAGCGGACTGTCAGATATTTTTCCAGAATCTGTCGGAGCACGTGTGATAGTTTGTCATGCGGGACGGTGAAGGTCCGTGCACGCGGCAAAAGACACGACCTTTACAGCAAAAAGGCCAAAAGGCCACGCTGGCTTGATTAAGTCCAGGCCCGAGCTTACTTTCCACACGTGGCTCGTACATTAGCTTCTTTCTGGCATCACTGTGGAGCACTTTTTTAATTCCAGATGATTAAAGAATGTGAACACACGTCACGTTATGTACAAGTGGGTCACCGTTTTGCCTGGAAAAAGTTAAGAAAGCTTAAATCATCACAGTGAAGCCTCTGACAGACAGGAAATGTATTGAAAAGCCTCGGATTTGACAACAGATGTTTTACTTACAGCGCGAGTTCCGCATTTCGACACGTCGCCTCGACATTGTTAGCGCCAATATTTAACATGATATTTATTTGGAGTGGAATTGCTCCAAAACCTGCCTACGGGAAGAAAGCAATTTTGTTTTACTCACATTAACCTTACATTTATATTTCATTGATATATATTTAGCATCATTAATATGCTTTTTAAAAAATAGTTTTTAATTTGTTTAGATTTTATTTTGTTATTGAATATTTTTAAATTTGTTTATATTTTTAATGTTATTTTTATTTTTTATCGCCAGTGTCTACTATATGTTATATCATATTCTATTCCATTATCGATGATATATTTATTTGTAAATAGTTTGCAGTAAATCACTTTTATCAACTTGTAACAGAAATCTAAAAACAGAACGCTGCTAGCGAAGGACGTTGGTTGCATCGTCCAAAAACACTTCCAAAGATTTAGCTGACGGGATGCTAAAGACCACACACACATATTAAACATTCAAATTTGGGTTTTAATCGCCATTAACAAAATATGGCAATCGAATGCAGTTGGCACGGGAGCTGGGCCGATAAATACTGAAAATAGCTTTCTATGACATTTTTATGATTTTGTGTATGTGTGTGTGTGTGTGTGTGTTAACTATCATTGTGTTGGCTTTAAAGTGCATGAGAAGAAAGAAGGCATCTGGACCCCATTTAGGAAAGTTTCAGTTTTAGACATACCCGCCTCAACCCAAATATGATCAACCAAAAACTTCATAGAACAATAAAAACAATCTAAATCTGGAAAATATTAATTGCCCACTCTGATCTTGTAAAAAAAAAAAAAAAAACAAATCTGCGAACGATGACCCAATCATTGTTTATTTTATCACGTTGTGCTCCAGGTGGTTTTCTTTTCTCGTCTATATTTGGGGGCACTCACATCGGAATATAAACAGAAAAAAAAAAAAAAAAACATGTTCCGCACCATTTCAATCAAAAATGGAAAATGAGCCGTAGCTGAAAGTGATCATCTGTCAACCTTTCTCTCAGAAAGCCAAAGAAAACAAAGAGACGCTCAGGATTTCCAACCAGCCATTTTTTTTCACCCCCAATTAAATGATAAGAAAACTCACCTGAAATCTTTGTCACTTGACAGATTTGACCTTCAAACTACCTCCACTTTCTTTTTTTTTTTTTTGCCCCACAAGCTTTTTTGTTGTCATCTTTTCCATGCTGACTAGTCCAACTTTTTTTTTCGTGCGGACATGTGTTTAGACAGACAGTTAAACATAGCAGACCGCAATAATGAAAAGTTTTTTTTTCTTTTTTAGCATGATCTCACTTAGTCTGTCAAGTGGGAGGCAGCAAAGTGGAAGCGACCTCCCTGCGACCAATCAATCCTTGAAGAAGAAACAAAAGTCTACCTATTTTATTGTCCTATTCTGAACATGCCGTTTTGGAAGCAAACGTTTCTTTATTTTTTTTTATCTTGAAGTTTTGACTCCAAACCACGATCTGTTCCATATTATCTTGAGAGATGCTTTGTGATTAGCCTTTGTATTTTTTGTATTTTTCTCATCTTTGTCAGCTCATACATCTTTTGCCTCCATTGTTTCACTGTTGGCTCAATTGTAGATTCTTTGACCATTGGATAATTTCATTTAAGGGCCAAGATGAAGGCTCACGTGGACGAAAAGTATCATTTGTATATTGCGTACGTTTATTATTTTCCCAGTGAAGCTGACTGGAAGACTAATTGAGAGATGAGGGAAAAAAAAAAATGCCGACATCATCATTTTTCTTGCTACCGGTTAGTGACAAGGGGGAAAATATTTTCATGTGAGGTAACGGATGCTAGGTGACGGCGCTTTCGAGAACGGCCGTCAAGGACGCCGTCCACGTCAAGCCAAGTCTGCCGCGTTCGAAAGGCCAAGCGTAATGACCTTGAAAATGTCCGCCCTTTTTGACTCGCCACCAGATGCTATTGGCTTCTTTCCGGCCTCGTTCACATTGACACGTCTGCAGCCAGAGAGTTGCTGTGTCAAAGAAAAATCCCAGCACTCGTTAAATCCTCATTGCAAATCCGACAATTGGACCTATGCCAAATATGGGAAGTGTGGAATATAAAGTAGATTGACAAACGTTGGTCCATGATTAGAAAAATGACAACAAGTCAATATCCAGGTAAAAGCAAAGCAGCCTAAACCCCAACCACCCCAAAGTCGCTCGTCTTTTATTACACGGCTGTCTGGAGGACATCCTTAAGTGTTGCATAACTGCAAAGACCTAACCAGCCGTGGTTACACCCTTCTGTGAAGAAAAAAAATAAAATCACTTCTCTTTCGCTCAGAATATTCAAGACGGCCTTTGCCAAGGAAAACTGGTCCTCTGGTAGGATTCAAATTAACCGTAATTCACCACAACTCAACATCCAGACATGCTATGCATAGTTTGATGTTGTTTTTTCTTCTTCTGTGATTTGCAATAAATATAGCTGTGATATATAATTAGAGTTTTTAGTAACTGATGGTATTAAAATTGTTTACATTTCAAGTAAGTAATTATACACAAAGAAAGACAGTTGTTGCGTTGCTCCTCAATCAAGGTATAATGCTGCCATCTAGTGGCCAAATTCAATCCCGCAGGATTCCGTTGCCTTCTACTGCAGTGATATGATTTATCAATGCATATAACACCACACAATGATCATGAACTCCCAGTTCACATGTTGACTCTTGCTGAATTCAAAGCATCAAATGACGCAGTCACTCGTGACGTCATCAAGTCTTTACACAAGCAAGCTTGCTCGTTAGCTAGAGGAAGTTGCATGCAAAGGAAGGAAATACGGCAAATTGACTCCGGCGTGCATCTCGACACTTGGCCAGTGCACACACAACTCGGGATGCTCGCCATGGCACTGCTAATGCTTCCTCTCATCATAGCAGGTAAGAAAAATCAAATAAAAATTGATATCTATAAAACTACAACTGAAGGCACCCCAACTCTCTTTTGCAGGCCTCAATGGTGACACGGACAATTTGAAGCTCATGTTTCCATGCGACAATTCAGTGTGTTATCACTTTTGGAGATTCAGCACGAGAACCCCGCGCATCGACGTTGTGATAACGAGTAACGGACAGGTGATGGAATCCGCAGGAGACGACAACCAGGAGATCAAATGTACCAAGAAGCTCCGACGTCTGACGGAAGACAACGTTGGTTTGCATTACTGCAAGATAACAGAGAACGCCTTCGTGCCACAAACTGGTCAGTAAATATCATTTGAGTAAAATGTTGCCATTTTAGGAGAACAAAAAACAAGAACGTCTTCTTTCGTGGTGTCTTCAGACGCTCCTGAGTTCAAAGTGGCGCCGGGCTTTGGCGTATCTTTCCAGTGCGCTCTGGTGAACTTCTTGACGCTGGGCCATTGCTTCATATCGCAACGGTCCAGCGTCCGCTTGATGTGGGTGGACCAAGATAACGGGGAAGTCCGCGACGACACCAACTATCACGTATCGCGAAGGTCCCAGTGTGACGTCACCTTGACTGTCACCTTGCAAACTCCTGGGATCAAAGCGTTCAGGTGCTTTGCGTCGGTGGAAAAAACGGGAAACTCCTGGGTTTCGGCGACCATGCTAGTCCAAGTACCAAGTATGGAGCGACTACAAACACAGAGCTCTTATTCTGATTCAACTAACACCATTTTGCCTGTTTAGTTCCCAAAATGAAGGGAAAGGGAAGAGGAAACTTCAATTTACCAGACGTACAACCTCAGGGTATGGGATGAAGTCCACTCATTTTTTTTTAAAAATGACTGACATCGCCAGAAAAGTGACTTTCACGTCACGCTTCCAGGCGGCAGGCGCTACCAAGTCGGCGTGATCTTGGCGGTTTTGGCGTTGGCCGCGTTGACCGCCTTGGCTGCCATGTTTGTCGTGGTCAGACGACGAAAGCCAGCGAGTGAGTAGAGACGAGAAGAAAAAAATCCTAACATGCAAGAAAAATGTATTTTGATGTTTTTTTTTGGAATGATGATTTCAGACTTGTCCGTGGCCGCCTGTCCCACGCCAGTTCACAACCACGTAAGTTAAAGCTTGAAACTTTCAAGCGGGCGGGTGCACGCTAAGAAAGTTTTGTGTCGCCGCAGGTGGCGGACGACGTCATTTATGCCGATGTGGTCTTCCCCGTCGGTGCAGATCAAATTTCTTTCACTCAGGGCCAAGATACGGAATACGCCAGCGTTCGCTACCGGTAGTCAACTCTTTTTTTTTTTTTTGATTCATCAGGTTTTCTTGGCGTTTGAATGTACATAGCAGCTGTTAAAGTATCTCGCATGTATAGTCTACCTCAACAAATACTACTTCCCCTTTTTTTTCTCAAATCATGTGACAAGAAAACTTCCTGGAGTACATTCTGTTCTTATTTTTAAATGGATTCCCCCCCCCTCAAAAATGTTTACAATTTCAGATTAAAATTAAGATTCAATTACATTTAAAATGAAATTGTAATTAAAGTACATTTAAATAAATAAATAAAATCATTCTTTTTTTTCCCCTCAATAACACATGACTATTCTAATAAAAGCAAACGTTTTTTGTTTTTTTCCCCCTGAATTTTGACTTTAGCTTGCATTGTCACACACACAGTGGTCACACGTGCACGCATACACTGTAACACACAGTCTCAGCAGGCCAGAGACTGCCGGAGCCGGTCCCAGCGTTGCCCCATTTGCATTTTAAATTTTTTTTTTTTTTTTTTTAGTCAGCCCACTACTGTGTTGTTCACAGTGCATCTCCACACCTAAGAGGTGGGGGTGTTGAGCAGATAAGACCAAAATGTTTGTAAGCTTGAAACTTGTCAAATATTATTCGAAATGTTTGTGCGTATCCATAATTCTCGACCTGACTTCAATTTGGACTCACCTCATGGCAGTTGGGCAGAAAGTGACACATTCTTCAAAAAGGGATGCGCCGAAACTATTCATTCCATTCCAAGTTGAAACTAAAACACAAAACATGATTTATGATTGAATTGACTTTTTTTTTTCCATGTCAAAATGTCCTTGAGCAAGACACTGAACTTTATTTTCGTTCATGGCGCCGATGCACTTTTTCGCTCGCCCTCCTTGCCTTGCGCAACAATTTCCCCATCGTCGTTTCAAAACTTTTTTCGCGTGGGCCCTCCGGGTACAAAATGCGCAAGTCCTTTCGACACACCGCGACCATTCAAGCGTGGAAAAACTTACATGCATCCTTTTTTTTGAGGTATGTCACGCAATCAGCTGATAAGGTCAAAGCCGCGAAGCCTGTCCGAGTCAGGCACCAGCGTGTCTGACGGGTCGGCGGGGGCCAAATGCTGCCGGCCCCTGCTGTGTGTGTGCGCGTCACTTGGCTGGGGGTGCGTGGAACAAAAGGGGGCCTTGATGACCGAAATCCTGCAAGACAGAAGAGAGAGAGAGAGAGAGAGAGAGGGCAAAGGTGTTAAAGAAGCCGAGGCCGAGCTCCACGCCCAGTCTGAATACTTTCCTCTCCAATACGCAAACGGGATTCGCAGGCAGGCCACTGCCCAGGCCTGACTTCGAGTCAGACTATTTAGCCATTTCCACAAAATGTCATATTTGGTCTATCATGAATTTGATAACCTTTAAAAATGCATTCATATGCGCTCGGGGTTCAGGTAACGACCAATGGCAGCTCGGCTTGCAAACGTGACGTGATTGGTCATTTCAAACAATGACCTGATTGCTGCAAGCTAATTAATGTGCTTCTGTTAAGGCTTTTCAGAATGGATGAGAAATTGGGATTACAAATTCTCACAATTGTAAATTTTTAATCATCTGGCACTAATATTCACTTACAGTAGTTGCAAAATGCTGATTCAAATAAATCACGATGCATAAACTTTAAATTCCTAACATTCCATTTTCAGATGATTACTATATATTTCTTTTATAAAGTTAAATATAATGTCCTATTTTTTTTAAATTAAAAACACACTGCAAAAAAGTTTGTTTTGGAATGGCTTCATGGCATTTACTATATTCATTTAAATTGCTAAGCACATTTGTGCTTGATGGAGCACCATAAAAAAAAAAAAAAAAAAAAAGCATGCCCAGTAGCGGGCGTAAAACTCAAAGTTTGCGCAGAGAAAGCGAAACAAACAAAGTTGACAAATAACCTTGAACTGTTGACAAAATCCTAACATGTTCGTCCAAGTCAACGTCTCCCCCCCCCACCGTGCCTGCCCGTCCTTTTGTTAACACTTCACATTGAAGTTGACCCTGACTGCACCAACCAAGCGGAGGAGGAGGAGGAGGAAAGAGGAAGGAGGAGGACTTTCTTCTCCGATGGACAATTTCCTGGGGGGGCTTTCTTGGTTGCGCGTCATTGTCACCTTTGACGCACCACGATGGAGTGAGGACGCAGGAGCGGGCGCAGACTTCGGAGCAAGCAAGGTTGCTTTTTTTTTTTTTTTTTTTTCTGTTTCGCGTTTCCATTCTTCCGCGACGTCAAGTCACCGGCGCAATTCCGCAGGTTTGTTCCTTGGCGCGTTTCTCGCGTGAAATGTTTGTCGCGGGGCGTTTACCTTTGCGTTCGTCAAAGTTTGCAAAACGAGTTTGGGTGGCGGACGCGCGCATTTTGCACGGAGTCATTGGGAAATAAAACCCGGACGGACGTTCGTGCGTTTGAAATGTCATTTATTTGATTCCCTTTTGTGAGAAATGTTACGACGTGTGCGCGTTTTCCATTTTGACGACCTATTCAGTGAGCAAATATTTGATTCGCAGCTTTAAGAGTATTTCATCTTTTTTTTTTTTTTTTTTGGTCGAGAACCCAAAGAAAGAAGCTTTGCCTGCTTCTGCCATATCCCGACAGTCATGATTCAGCGGAACGAGGCGGTGCTGTCCATCCTGAGGGAGCTCCAGGAGGCCACGGAGAACTCCGGCTTGGACGCACTCATTCTGAAAGCCCTGGAGGTGGACCGGCTCCTGGCTCCCTTCCCGCTGCCCCGACTGCCCTGCCAGAACTTCCCCGAGTGGGTGGTGGTGGATAACGTGGCCCAGGGCCTGTACCCTCAGGACGCCCCTTCGGACCTCCTGCCGCTACGTTGCAAAGGAAAGGGCAACTTGCTGTTTGACGCCGCCAGCATGTTGCTAATAGGCAACAGCGGGCTGAGCTTGGAGCTCCAGGTGAGCGTCCGGCGCCGAAGCAACACTCGGCCACGTTTGCGTTTGAAATAAAACAGCTGTTTGTTCTTTTTTTGCACCCGCCAGGTGAGGACAGTTGTGGAAATGGTCCTGTGGAAGAGGTACTACTTGTCCGGGATGATCGACTCCAAGATGATGCTCCAGGCGGTCCGCTTCAGCCTCTGCGCCGAAGAATCGGAGGCCATGCCCAACCTGTCGGCGAGTGTCCTGGAGGCCATCTTTGACGCCGACGTCAAGGCTTCGTGTTTCCCCGACTCGTACGCCAACATGTGGCACCTGTACGCGCTGGCGTCTGTGCTCCAGGCGAACATCTACTCCATCTACCCCATGTTCAACCACAAAATCCGATCCTACTTCAACCGGATCATCCGGCCCAGGACTTGGTCCAAAGAGCGCGAGGCTCAAACCTTCCACATCATGTGGTCCGGCGAGTTGAAGTCAGGGAGTTTGTTCCGACCCGATCACTTTGTGGCGCTGGTCCACTTGAGCGACTTTGCTTCGAGTAGTCTCAAAAGCAAGGAGCTCCTCAACCAAAACTCCAAGTTCTCGTACCCGAGTCTGAAAGACAAGTACAACATCACCAAGAGGACCTTCTACCGCTGGAAGAGGCAGTCTCAGGAGCACTGTAAGAAATCCACAGCCCGCTACGAGGCCAAGTACTTCCTGCAGGCGTGCTACTTGGAAGGGAAGCTCATCCCGCTGCACCAGTTCAAGGAGTTCTTTCCCCAAATCTCCAGGTCCTCTTACTACAACTGGAAGCAGGAGCTCCTCAGGTCAGGCGGAACCCTCTCCACGCCCTCGTCCACGGGGGAGGTAAGTCCCGGCGAGAGCACGGAGCAGGAAGCCTGGTCCTCTCCCGAGCTCAGACGAGACGAGTCGGACCAACAAGACAGCGTGGCGGGCATGTTCGGCCTCAGCGTGGGGCCTCTGGATCTGGAGCGGGCCCAGAGCGTGGCCCACATGCAGCAAGCCAAACGCTGCTTGCAGAACTGCATCGCCACCAACGCCTCCTTTCCCTTCAGGCTCTTCAAGCGCAACTTCCCCGGCATCTCCAGGTCCACCTACTACAACTGGAGGAGAGAGGCCATGTTGTTCTTCGGAGGCTACAAAGCCAACAGCTCGGACAGCTCGGACGCCGACAAAAGTCCTGAAAGTATCTCTCCGGTCATGCGGAACATCGGGGAAGCGGCTCCGCGCTCCAAGATCTGCAGACGTACGCACATAAGTTTCCGTCTGGCCTACTTGAGTAAGAAGCAACTCAGAGACTTTGCAAAACTGCTCGTCCAGAAGTCCAAGTTGTCCCTGGGCAAGTTCAAGCTCAGGTTTCCGACCTTGTCCCTCTGCTTCTTCTGGCTGTGGAGGAGCGGGAACACCAAGAGGATGTTGACCAAGGTCAACGCCGCCGCCGAGGTTGAAGAAACGCCGTCGAGCGTCATCCACGTGGCACACAAGGAGCTCCCTTGCGCTGAGATGACCTCGTCCGTGGGTGGCTCCAGCACGGCTCCTCTGGACGTCCCGCGTCTCCAAAGCGAGACCCTGGTGTGCCCCCTGCCGGACAAGCTGGCCGTGGACGTGGTGGCGCTGGCCAACTTCAAAGCCAAGGCCAAGCTGTTCCTGCAGACGCGCTTTGAGGAAAAGTCCTTCCCCACCTTCAAGGAATTCCGCTCCCACTTCCCGTTCACCCCGCGCTCCACCTACTACATGTGGAAGCGGGCTCTGCACTACGGGGTGTCGCTGGTTCACGGCTGAAGACACTGGGACTGAGATGCGGGCCTGCCCAAAGGCCAGCAGGCAAAAAGGCAGTTCAAAGCTCGGAGTCCCGCATGGTCGGCATGGTACCGGGCACCCTTTTCATTGTCGTATGCTTTTTGCATCTCGTTTGTAGGAGACAGGGTTCTTATTCTCTTTTTTTTTTTTTTTTAAATTGACCTATTTTGTATTTTTTGCTTAGTAATCAACACTGACTTGCACCAACCAACGCTGTGAATGTCCCATTTTGAGCAAACGCACCTTTGTGGTTATTCTGACGACGCTTGAATGTAAATGAATATTTTTTTTTTTTTAGACTACCTAGTCCCGGTTACCTTTCATTAGCTCCTTTTTTTTGGGGGGGGGGGGGAAATCCAGTGTTACATTAGTGTAAAAAAAATAAAAAAAGTGCCACAGAGTTGCTGTTTTTATTTCCTCTAACCTCATCAAATAAAAAACAACAACATTTGCTTTCATTTTCGAGTGGACTGGCAGTATCGATGAGAGCCACTCATCATCTTTGTATTATTCCCCTTCTGTGCTGATGTTAATGAAGGTAATGGTCAAGGGTGGGAACGAGCGGGATAGGGTGGGGAACTCTTAATTGTATGCAAGGGGATCAAGGTGGTGCAGATAAGACTCCCGAGGTTGTGTTTTTGTGAAGGGGGTTCCAGTCTAGAGAATGGCTGGGGGGTTGCCTCAGACACTTTGATCAAGGGAATACCAACACTCACTTGGAAAGTGTAAAAGTCAACCACTTGATCCCTTCAATTTGGATCCATATAAATGAGATTATCAAAGTTGTTCATGAAACAAAATGAGATGCTTTTAACTAACTTTTTGCTTCTGTGTTTTGGGCTTTAAAATTCAAGAGGAAAAAAAAAAAAAATCTACCAATTAATTCCCATAAATGAAAATATTTGATCTGCATAGAATGTTGATGAGTTACGTCTCCAACTTTTGTTTGAACAAAGCGACCTCGGCGAGCAGATTCTTAAGTGTGATGTGAGCATGTGGAATTAATGAGGGGTGGAAGGTCTTGGGAGGATTTTGCATAATGTGTGTGTGTGTGTTTACATCAGAGCAGAAAGTGAATTGGGAATAAAAGAATGTGGAGAGCCTTGATTGGGTTCCTCATTAAAGTTTTGATTGGAGAAAATGCTGCAAACGTGCGACAACAAAAGAGCAGCTTTCGGGTTAGGTTAGGTTCCCTAGTTGTTAATCATCTTTTCATCAGTGCGGGCTGGCTCGAGGTGCTTACATTTTAATGACCGTGTAGTTTCACTTTTTTTTGTCCACTAGATGTCAGTAGCGTACTGTTTAAAAAAAAGATGCCACTGGCTGGAAAAGGCTGCAGATGTCTTCCAATATTTTTCACCGGGTTCATTTAAATAAGAGCATATACAATTGTTTTTTTTTTTCTGTTCTTTCAAAAGATGTCACAAAATGTCACCAAACCCTGGCAAATAAAAAAGTAGTGCTCTACAGAATTGTATTGGGATGATAAAGAGGGATGACGTCAATGTAAAAATGGCAAGTGTTGCAAAAACGAGTGAATTGTCAAGAGAGACATTTTTACACTTTGTAGTAAGAAAGGCAGTGTATTGAGTTAAAACCTGTTAGTGTATTGATCATGGAAAGAAAAAAAAAAGAAAAAACGCTGGACACAGTGTGTACACAAAGTGCCCCAGAGGAGAGAATCATAGCACTGTCACTTGCGATCAAGTGTGTAATGTTTCACAAAAAGCCAAAGGGAGTTCCAAACTGCTTGGTCTGATTGCATTTGCTCATCCGCCTTCTTTAAAAGGTCCCCGTTTGGGGATTTCAACCGTCGCGGAACAAGTGAAACAGAGAGAGAAAAATGTCTTCACGCCGCCTACAAAAAAAAAAAAAAAAAGATGGCCGCCTATTTGGAGTGAATGTTTGTGATGCCTCCTCATATTTCCAGCTGTGTTTAAATCATACAAAGTGGATCTCGGGGGCAAGTCTTGACTTATCTGTCATGTCCTCCTAATCTGGATTCACCTCGATTAAAAAGCTATAAAGTGTTGAAGGAGGCGACGCCACGTATGATGTACGATGGCATCGGGATAGTCCCGCGCCCGCAGCGACGCCTTTCCCTTTCGTCCGGCACAGCGTCAGCCGGGGCAGAACATACACACCCTCCACCGATAATGATTAATGCGCCCGATACTCTCCTGACGGATAAGGCTCGCTTCCGATCGGACGTGCCGGCCGACTAGCGGGATTCGGGCGCTCATCTGTTGCGAGGCCTCCTGCAGCTTTGTCTCCGGAGCTAATAAATCAAAGCGGAGTCAAGTTACGGCCCACCGGGCCAAAGTTCCGTTTAATTTACACTTCACGGAAATCTTGTTGTCCTCTTGGGTCTGGGACACGGAAAAGCGCCACCATCTATCATCCGATACATAATAAACTGCTTTAAACATTGGGATTCTTTAAAGATAACTCGATAATGTTGCTGTTTTTCAATGTCAACTTTTTTCTTTTTATCAAACGCAAAAGTTTCCGCTCATTTATTGAGTTTCATAGAGAATTCTAATCCAGTATTTTCTTTGTTGACGCGAGGAATGTCGGAAGTGTTTGTGCCTCATATGCCTCAAGGCATCGCTCTTTTTCAAACATGCCGATTCTGTATCAGGAGACACTAAGAAACTTTGAATTGAAAATCTCCATGTCATAGACTTGAGTAAATAAAGAATAAAACGGAAGCATAAACATTCTGCATAGCACAATTTAGCTTTAGCCTCGCCCTAGCACTGGAAGGCTAATCGTGTTAACAGCCTAGCGCAAACTAGCACTCCTAGCATTTAGCATTCCGACAGATTTTTTTTTTTTTTTCATGGTGTAAAATGTTTCACTGGATAATTTAAGGCGAAATTGTCCGCCATTGGAATTGCAATGGATGAATTGCTAAATATCTTCCAACAGCTGCACGCACACAGTCTGGAAAGTGTGAGGCACCCCGGAGGCCCGAGCGCTTCTCACTAATTGCACATTTCATATTCAAGCAACGCTAAATGCAGAGGCACGCTCCGGCTAAAGAGAAGCGTTCTGTAAGACACAGTTCATAAAAGATCAAGAAAGCCACTTGAATATTTCATGCTCATCTTCTTCGCTGCAGCCGGCGGGATGTGACTCAGCAGAAAAAAAAAAAAAAAAAAGCCGGCGTCAATTCCGACGCAAACGGCAAACTAACACGCCTCGGTTTATTCCGCCGGTCTATTGATGAGAAAGAGATTAATATCTTTATGATTCCGGGAGACTCTGTAGCTCCCCTCGCAAGTCGATACATTGATCCCGGATTTGACGGAGCGCTCGGATGCGCTGGCGGCGGATCCATCCGCTCGCCAATTTACATTCAAAAAGTAGCTTCTTGTTAGGAAACAATTTGGGAGACGGCTCAATCTCCGGTGCCACGGCAAATCAAAAAGTAGCATACCAAGATGCAGCAAGAGAGACCCCCCCCCACTGGGGCGTCAATACTTGTTCCCAAAAACCAGAACCACGCTTCGGGCTGCTCTAATTGGCAATCAATGCGCCGCCATGGAAAAGCTTCTTTTCCTTCTTTTGTTTTTTTTTTGCCCGGCGACAAATGAGGATTATATACAAGTGTTTGCTAGCCCAAAATAATTCACGTTGCGGCGTTTTAGCACAAACAAGCGTCGCTCTTTGATGGAGTCGAACCCCCTACAGTGGGCGGTTTGGATCGGCGGCCTCGCTCGTTTCATCCGACGAACACGTGGAATTAAACGCGAGGGCTTGTCGAGTCTCTATTTCCAACAAAAACACTTTCAGGGATCACGCCGTAAATTGGCAGATAAATCGTGACGCTGCGAGCGATCGACGTACGCAGGAGCCTCGATAAGAAGGAGCTCTCGCCGTGGATGTCGGCGGGCATCTGGAGCCGAGCGTCAGGGGTTCCCGGGTGCACGGCTTAGGAGCATCACGCCGCCTGGGCCTCAAAGCCGGCAAAACGCGGATATGATGCTAATGGCGGCCAGTTAGCCCCGCAGGGCACCACCTGCATAATCTCCTCTAATACCCGCGACACCCACGGGCTGTTTACCGAGACCGTTTTTTGCATGAGTTATTCCGCAAAAAGTGAGAAAATGGACGAGGCCGTAGAGTCTTTTGACCCGAATTTACATTTCGGAGAAATCTTTTTGGCGTCACCTTAGTCGTTAGCATACATGTTAGCATGTGAAATGTAACTCAGTCAGATCTTTTCTCATCAAATAGGACTAAATGTTCTTAATTTTGGGAGCTCATTTCCTCCCCATGAATGAAAGGACGTAGAGAAGCGGCGCTCCATTGGAATTTCCCCGGGCGTTATTAGATGAAATGCTGCGATTGTATCAAAGCAATTATTTGAGCACGGGGAGAATTGTTCGGGGACTTGAATGAAATTCTGGCTATTTTGCATTGAAATAACATCCTGCGGAGCATCTTCAATGCTTCAAACAAAAAACACATTACGGCCTCACCAATCAAGGAATACTCCAAAGAATATATCCTTCCCGTTTCTCCGACCTCTCCCTTTGAGGAGAAATGGAGAGAGAGAAGCAAATCCCATCCCTTCCCGCCATTGCCCTGATTAATTAGTTCCGAGTTATCCGTGAAAGTAATACGCCGATAAGGGCCCAAACATACACTGGAGCCAATTAACGGACATCTTGCCTGCGAACTCCGCCGCGGCAAAAAAATAAGCGTCTTGAGGTTGCGTCCGATTACTGCGTGTTTAGACCGGACTAATGGAGACGTCGGTCGGGGTGGATGATGAAGATACCGTCGAACGAACCGTATTCGGGCTTTAATAAGGATCAGCTACATTGCTAGCTACAAAAGCGCCTTTAGCAAATAATCAGCTGACTGCGTGTGTCGACTTCCACTTCTTTGCTAGCACGCCGCCACGGTTGCGGAGTCGATTTCAGTGGGGCGGAGGGCTGGATACATCGATTGAGCTCGCCGCCGCGTGCTCGGCGGCCGCTCTCCGACCCCGGGGCCGAGAGTTTTTCCTCAGCAGCCAAAACAGCTTCAGGCCTTCCCGCTCTCGCTGGTGGAATAATTCAGGACGGATTCCCGACAGAGCGCTCCCTCCCTCCCGCCCGTCTCCCGCTGTGCTCTTTCATCCGTTTTAGCTGGAAAGCAGCACGAGCAAACTCTTCCGCTTCATCTTTATTGTTCATTCCGATCCGTCGGAGTAGTCGAGGAGGCCGTAATCGACCGCTCTGGCGTGTTTCCGCAAGGGGTGAGTGGATTGCTTTTGGGCTGTTCTGAACAGGGTTAAAAATTCAACAACGTGGTTAGCGAAGCGGGATTTGAATTATTATTATTTTTTTTTAAACATCCCTCTATGTTGTGAATTTTCACCGATTCGTGTCGAGATGGTACCACAGTCGTGCCTTCAACAAAGCGAAAGGAACTAGTCGTCAAACTACTCGTTTTGGTGTGTTTATGCTAGCGTCACGCGCTAACAGACGCCGCCAACGCAGGGATGAACGCAGCAAAGAAGAAAATACAAGTGGATATGTTTCAAGTTGCTTGTGTGATACTAGCTATTTTTACAGGGGAACATTTTTTTTGTTAATGTTTTTTTGTTGTTGACAGCGAGGTTGTCTGTAGTCGTGGCGCCGCGGTATCAGGAGCAAAATTAACATAAACGCAACAAAGCTAACACTTCAGTTTCTTTCTTCACTGCTTGATTTTCTTTTTTTCGACTGCCATCTTATGTTTTAGAAGGAGCAGCTACCAAGTCGTAAGAGGCAGCATGACTCGCTTGAGCTTTTATTTCTTCCCATTTTACAGTCTATGATGTACTGTCAGAGAATATCGACGTAATCAGACTTTTTACCATCTAGTTTACGATCCCTCCCTTACCAACACATTTTTTGTCTATGACGGAAATACCCGCCCGCGCTCTATATCCTAATTTCCAAGACGCCTCTTCTTACAATCCCCTCCGAGCCAATTCTATTTACATGGCATCCTTTCCCCGTTCACCGGCGCTCCCTTTCACTCCCTATTTCCCGCAACATTCCTTTAGCATCGTTGATGACGCCTCTGCTTGGTGTAACCATGGCGACTGACAAACCGCGCAGAATCCGTTTGACTTTTAGCCGTTTTGCTCCCTCCCTTAAGGAGCTTATGTTTTCATCAGGTCTAAAAAAAAAAAAAAAAAAAAAATAGTAACGCAAATTAGGACTAAGATTTTTTTTTTTTTTTTTTTACAAGCACATCCATTTTCTCCCCAGGCGTCTGAATAAAATATCAGTGCCAACCTTTTTGGGTCCTGGGAAGTGATACGTTGACTTTCTATGGGTTGCATCAATGTACATAAATTGCACCTTCCGGGGACGCTAATGGCTTCTAAGCGCCGACGTTGTTAATGCACGACACGGAAAGGCACCTCCAACCAACCAAGCGTCCATTCCTCCCAAACCTAATTAAATCCTCCCGCTGAACTTTTCCGTCGCCATCCTTTCATTAGTCGCATGGAATGGCTTTAAAAGCACTCCTCCTTTAATTGTTTCTCTTTGACGGCAAGTAAAGCGGGGACGGTAATTAAAAGAGAAACCCACAGAGGGAAGATAAACTGGGCGGGAGATGAAACGAGAGGAAAAGCCAAGGAGGTGACGTCCCTCGGACTTTGTTTCGAGCTGACTGCGCCGCTTGATGGATGCGAAAATTGAAAAATGATCACATTTTCAGCCTTTAAAATACGACATAAAAATCCCAAAAATATTTGTTATCCATCAAGCCGTTCCCATTGTTCCGACGAGAATATGACGACGCCTAATTAAAAGATAATTCTGCACATCTTGAATGTCATCTTGAAGGTGGTTCACTTTTGCTGTGAACAGCAGTTACTCTTTTTTTTTTTTATAGCCGCCCATGAATAATAATTTATTTTTTACTTTTACATGTTCCTAAAATTGTCTGGAATCCTTTTACCTTCTCTTCCACCTTGACACGGCTCTTTCTTTCCCATTGTGTCAAGTTATTAAAATTGGCATATTTTTTTTTTTTTTGTAAAGGACACACATACCGTCTTGCAGAGAGCGTTTCGTCCGATTTTCCCCGAGATCATCAAAGCGCTGAAGCTGTCTTTGAAGCACGTTATCGGCAAGTTCTTCAGCGTAACGCTGTTTCCGATGTGACCCTTCTATCACCCCCCCCCCCCTCGATTTAGATAACGGCGCACGTGCGTCGCCACTATCCCGTTACACGCATTTGGAGCGTCGCCATCAAAGGCGGCATTATCTCCTCGCTGACCTCCCAGGCTGACCCGCTCCCTTCACGGACGGCTCTCTGCCTACCGCAAAGCGCTGACTCGACGTTTCCCCCTAATGCGATTCCCTTTATCTCCGGCGTGTAGAATTCCGAATTGGATCGCGGCCTTTTTCGCCCCCTTCTAATTCATTTCCCCCCCGTACTTTCAGGTGAGATTTGCCTTTAGTTTTCGATGTTTTGGCTCAAGTTTCCCCATCAAGGTTGCCGATGTGTCCTTATCATCTATTGTTCAACTTTAATAACGCGTGAGCAATCGTCCGCTCGCCAATCCATTACCGCGGTGCCGACCATGTTGACGGCGGGCGATGGCGTCTGTCTCCTCCTTGACATTGATTCCACTGATTTATATCCTCTGACACAAATGACTGGTAATTTACAACGACTCCTCCATTTGCTTCATAATACGCTCCGTGGAGTATTCAATGTTCTTCTCTTTGTTCCTACTTGGCAAATACCTTGGGCGGGAGAGCGATGACGCAAAAGTCTTTTCTCTGAATGGACAAAAAAAAAAAAAAAAGAAATCTCAGCTCAGCCGCTTAAAGCAGACAAAGAACCCATGTGGCTATACTCAGCGAAACATTTGTTCTAGCTTTAGAAATGGAAGATAGAATGAGACTTTCTTATTATGTCACTATAAAAAGCAGACGTGACCTTCCATCTCCAAATAATAAAGCGCAGGTTGAAACAATGAAATGCATCTCGTCTGCGAGACATTTCGGGAGGAGCCTCCTCACATTTAAGCACCCCGGGAGAGTGAAAACGGGGGGGGGGGTCATAAAGCGGCGAGTGGAAAACGTCCTTTGTCACTGGAGTGTCTGCTGCATCAGGTATGGAGGCCTTGCAGATGCGCCGCTCCAATCACCTCTGAAATGGAATTACGGAGCTCTTCACAGCTTGGTGGCATTTCAACGCTTTCGGCGGTAAAAAAAAAAAAGTGTGAGGCTTAGACAGGTGAGAAATGATTCCGGGAGGAGACTCAAGCACGCACTTTGTTTCTTATCTTTTTGTCTCTTGTGTTGCTTTCCAAGCGTGTTACAAGCGACAGAGGTGGGAAACCAATGCGATTAATTTCAGCGTTTTCCCGGCAGCCAATCGGGCGAGCAACGGGTAGAGTCCCGTCGAGGAGGAAGATAAAGTCAAAGTAACCATTGATGTGTGCTAAGCGATCTCATTTAAATGATAATGAAATTGGGTGAACGCAAAAAAAAAAAAAAAAAAATCCCATTCCGCTCGACGATTCTGACAAAGCACTTGACATTTCTATTTTTCCTTTAACGTCTTGCTGAAATGGCAACGTCGAGAAGATATCCAAACAATTGGAGTCATCGGTGATTGCTGGCCTGAAGGGCAAAAAGGTAAAAGGTCAGGGGTCATTATATGAACTCTAAGATGGTAATTTAGCAGAACCCACTAGCAGTAACCCGACACTTAACCCGTCAAAGTCACAGGCAAATAAATACCGGATCAAGTTGGCAGGATTTTCGTTAACGACAAAGTGTCCGTTTCACCCCGACCTCGCGGGCCTCACTCCTGACCGCTTTCCACGGGGAAAATTTTAATGACCAGGTGTCAAGACTTTTCTCCGCGCGAGGAACCCCCTGGGGAGGACTTAATGAGCGGTGGCAGGGTGAGCGGAGGTTAAACACGTGTCCCGGTCGAGGACTCGACGCCGGCCCATTCAAATGCGATGACGTTTCATTAGGTGCGCCTGTTGCCTAGCGATGACCTCAACGTTGAGGTCAGCGGCGGAACATTTGTCGCGTGTCACCGCTCATCTGTAGCTCGCCAGGCACAAAAACATCATGAGGAATCCATTTCAATCATCTGATACTGTAAACCGGGGTTGACAAACCCTGGCCCGGGGGCCAAATTTGGCCCACAGCGTCATCATGCTTGGCCCGCCAAGACAAATTCTGCATCGACTTTGTGTCAGTACTAAAATTACAAGTTGTCTTCACTAATAGACTACCATGCGGCCCGCGGCAAAAATAAATTTCACACCCCTGCTATAAATAGATCCTCCGAAATATGTCAACACTAAGGTAAAAAACATTTCTGTCCTCCATCGCTTGGATTGTCAGAATACTCCTTTCCCGGACTATAGAATCCCATTATGGATATGATGCCTACTCATGATGTCAAACCCACAATGCTGGAGGGACGGGGCGAGGGGGGGGGGCTGACATTACCAAGACTCCATTTCCTGAACCAAAATGGGCCATATCATCTCCAGAGAATGGAAGGAGGAAAGAGATCCAGCAGGGGAGCCAACGGGGGGAAATAGAAAGTACCCTAAGAGCAGATGGCATTTAAGCCCAGCACAGTCAACAATACTTTCCCAAAAATGGATTTTCCGAGCAGTAGCAATGAAAACCTCACACGGTCTCTCCATAATTTGACCTATTTTTTTTTTTTTTTCGCCCATCAGTCACTGGCCTAATTTGTTGACACGCGTTGGCGCTTTATGAAGAGACACGGCCGAGACAAGGTTATTCCTGCTAGCGTAAGAAACACAAACAGGCATTAGCAAAAGCGTCGACGCTGTGTACACAATGCAATTATCTCTGCGTAATTACCTCCACGCAATATGATGGATTTCACAGCGGGGCGCGGCTAACGCTAGTCGACAGCAGCAATTTCTCTTCATTAAAGCCATACGGCGTGGAGACTGACTACCGACTTTTCTCTTGAGTGAGAAATTCCGGTGGAAATGGAAAAATTGTCATCACTGGCTGGCAGCTACTCCAATGCCGCTGAGGCCATTTGGCTTAAATGCTCGACATAAAAGGCCCACATTGTCCACGGTGGCAACGTACTCTGCTTTTATGGACCGCTGATGAGTGAAGCTGCCGTCCCAAGATAAGTGGCGCAAAAAAAGAATTTCTAAGAAGCCAGCTGCCGAGTCCCCGCTGATCTAAGTTGAGCTCGTCCCGGTTTCGCTTAAACAAGACGGTAAAGTCGAGCTGCAGTAAAAATCCTTCTGTAGGCGAAGTGATTGAGGTTTGCACCTCCAGGGAAATAAAAGAGCAATTTCTACTATTGAATTCTGACATTTTGTCATTCGCCCTCTTCTGGGACTTGTGGTGCTCGATGAGAACATCACATGACTCTTTTTTTTTTAATTCTTTTTTTTAACAGGAAAGAGCTGTATTGATGTCGGTGATGTGCATTTTCATGCAATTGGGTTGCCACGACGATGAAGACATTCAAATGAAAAAATATATCGCCTTGAAATACGAGTTGAACTCATTCGGAGGCCGATGAACTCATTTGGCAGTGTTGACAAAACGAAATAAATAATGCCAGTGTGGCCCGACAAGAGCGGCAATTCGCCCAAAACACAAACGAGTTAGCGTCGCCCGCTGTGAGCACACATGTCCGTCTTTTGCAGCATGGGGGCCATCTGGGAACATGCCGGAGAAGACTTAATTGAGGACACGAAGGTGAGAGATGAGATCCCGGTGGAAAATCAGGTCCCGAGGACCCGGGGAAAGCTGACGATTCCATTTATATCTGTCATGTTTGGATGCCGAGAGGAGGGAAGAGACGACGTGTTTATCCGACAATGGATGACTGATGGCGGGCGTATTGGAAGTCAAGAGCAGCCCAGTGAGGCAAAGTGGATTGAAAGAATGCTCGTGCACATGTTTTTTCTCGATTTTTTTCTTCCCCCCCCGTTTTGTATTATTCGCATCGAGCTAGGCGGACTTGACGAAGCTACGTGTTTGCTTTACATGCAATTCCATTTGTTCTTATGTAATTTTATTTTAATATATATTTTTTTATATTTGATGATATTTTGATGATATATTTTATATTTCATTATACTTGATTATATTTAAAAAAAATCCTCCTTCCTGGACAGAAAAGGGAAAAAAGTGTGCCACTGACTTTCCAAATTTGCATCCCTAAGGTGCTAGACGTGGTGATCATTACAAGCACTTTGACAATTTGTTTGTGCCAGAGCTGGGAGCTTGTGACTACAAGGCCCCGTGGGATGCGAGGCGAGGGAGGTCCGCACCGCGTAATAAATGGCGTGCTCCGTCCAGCTACCGATGCCACAATTGTATTCGGACATCGTGATGAATCGAGGACGACGAGCTGTCCTCACTTCACACAAGCGATAAGTCATGGCGAGCAGCTTAGGTGCTTGTGTTACACAACTTCAACTCAAATCATCAGCATAAACGTAAGCATTAAGGGAGGGGGGGGGGGGGTACAGGCATTGTAAAAGACCGCCTTTTAAATGTGAGAAGACGGGACATTCGTCTGAAAATAAGCTAATTCAATCTCACCAGCTTGTGCAGTCTGGCCAACTGTGTGTATTTGCTCAAGAATAGCAAAGAGCCAGCATACTGATGAAGTCAAACTTTAAAAAAAAAAAAAAAAAAAAGCCACAAGGTGGAAGAAAAGACTGAATCCACATGAAATGCTTTCGCACAAAAGCCCTTTCTAATTGTGACGACTTTAATATCATAAGAGAGGCGCATTCATCAGGCTCCATGCCCAGAAAAGGCTTGCGAGACTGAGACGGGGCAATAATGACTACCTGCTTACAAGCATTAACAACGACAACACGTGGGGAGGGAAATGAATAATTCACGTAAACAAGTGGAAGCTGTTTGGTGCAATGCCAACCTCCACCTAAAAGGCAAATAAATAAACGGAGAGACAGATGGCAGACAGGGTGAGACTAGAAATACAAATTAAAAAAAATAGAAAAATCACCTCACGTTGCCATAGAAATAAGATTTGCGCGGATTCTCCCGCGAGAGGACGGAGAGGTCACCGACAAAGCGTCGCGGTGTCTCAGTACTGAGACTCTAATCTGATACCGGCGGAAAAAAAAAAAAAAGATCAATAATCCAGATAATCGGAGCGAGAGGGAAGAATGAGACGTTATCGGCAAATTAGTCTCCCGGGAAGCAATCGGGAGGAAAAGTCTGATGAGGATTTCAATGTCAGAAGACAACCTCAATTTTCAGCACGTCTATAAATACAGATGCAACTTTTTACTGCAAAAGTCTCTGAAAAAGACGCTACGACGCAGAGCGGCTGGGGTCAAGACACTCCAAGTCCTTAATCTCTCGCCCGCGCGGCAGTTCGTGCTTTTCCGTGGCCTGGTCTCGCTCGCCGCCTCCTCTCAGCTTGCATCTCATTGGACACGCGCGCACAAACACGGCGGAGAGGCTCGCTCGACTCGTCGCGAATCCCGCATCCGCTCCAATTAGGAAAGAATCAAAGACATCTTGCGTTGCTAGGATACCAACAACATCATCATCATCTTTCCGCAGGACCGCTCCGTTATTTATAGACGTTGACATTATCTGAGCAACACGCACACGATGTTTGCCGATGACGTCGATTGCGGCCGTGCAAGAGTTGCGACGTGACTATGAATGGAAAAGAGACGCGGCTCTCGTATCGTGCTCGCGGCCTGTATCACGGGCACGTCGTTAGTCTTCACTCACGTGCAATTTTCTCCATATTCAATTCTAATCAGCACGGTGATTATATGGATTTTTTTTTTTTTGGGGATCACATGCCGCAAGAGCAGAAAAGTGGTAATCAGCTACAAAAGAGAATGAGTTGGGTCATGGATGAATGAGAGGATACAGATGCCAGGAAGATTTTTGGAAAAAATAAAAAACATTGTATTTTTGGAATAGTGTAACTATCATCAAAATGAATGTATTTGTTCTCTTGTTAAAAAGAGTTCAAAAAATTATTTTCTTATTGCTAATATTTTTTTTAAATATATAAACTATTTTTGTAACATTTTTTTTCTTGGCTAAATATTTTCATTTTTCATTCTTTAAAAATCTATTTATGCTCCAATTTGTGTGTGTAATATGATGACTTTTTGACATCTGTCGTAACTTAGCTTAAAATGCAATTTGATCTGTTTTATAAAATCATAACATAAATGCTAAATTCACATATCATACCAGTGGCAGGGAAAAAAACCAAACATGATGTCTCCATGAAGCTGCAGGAGCTATTTTTCATAGACAACATTTGGCATCATTGCGCCCACGTGGACGCCGGCCGCCATGCAAGTTAATGCCTACCTGCTGCCATTTGTCCGGGCTGGCGTCCGCTCACCTGCCCCCGCTCACGCACCGGCGAGCACCAGCTGGAACGTCAGAAAATGGACGCCGGGCTCGACCCGTAAGCGCCGACCAACCGTGAAAGCTGCAAACGCACCAGAGCGAGGGTGTTAGCGCGCGGAGATAGCGACACGCAGAGTCCTTTTCTTTGTCTGAGGCGCTCGCTCAAGCAAAATGTGCAAAGTGATCTTTACATATTTCATCAGATACATTTAGAAAATAAAGTCAACTGGAACGGTTGGCTTTCATTCGTGTGCCTCTTCGTCTTGGAAAGACGAATACAAATGATTCCACCCCGCTTTTGTCATTGAAACCAGGTTGCTAACCAAAACAGCAGCTTTTTAAAACATTACAGTATGCAGAGCTCCATAATGAGTGAGAAAATAATGTTCAGAATTAAAGCTCATATTCAACGTGAAGAGAAAGACAGCACTGGGTGGATCAATACATGTTTTGCCTCTCATACCGACTAAGAAGAGGGACTCACAAATGATGAAATACTCCAAGCAGAAGAAGCCACAAGCTGCAGGCCACATTAGCTCGGGCTTCAAATATTTTTATACAGCAGGGGGGGAGCTATGAGGTGGCCAGTGGGGGCCAATGACCACAGCGCAGTACGGTTACAGTTTTAGCACTTTGCCGACGAGGATTCGATGAAGTCATGATGCAACTCGGGCTGTGGATAATAGAACTATTGATTTCATGCCCATATTTTTCAAATAATTATTCACATTAGCTTTCCAGCTTATAGCCTTCTACAAGTATTAACACAAAAAATAGAGAAAGTAGGCACACCGGTTGGATTTTTCCGATCAAAGTGCAGCTCGCACTTTTTCTTTTCTTTTTTTTTGAATGCCCTTTCCACTTTCTCTACTTCAATGGCGGTCAAAGTGTGCGGGGAGTTGCGTCAGTTAAGTCGGGTATCTGAGGGGGCTAACACAGCGCTTCAATTTATGCCGTTTGGTTTTACAGAGGAAGACCAAGCGCTACCTCCAGCTAGTTATTTCCTCAGCTCAAAACAATTCGTAATGAGCGGCTTCATGAAGTTACCGCAGTGGAAAATTAATCAGCGGAATATTACACGCGCGAGCTGCTACCTGCATACAGAATGCAAAACTGTGGGGCAATTCATTTAGAGAATTGTTTTTTTTTTTCCTCCCAAGTCCCCCCACAAAAAAAAAAAAAAAAAACCTCTTTAAAGTGCTGCCAAGTAAGCGTAAATGATTGTAAGACGCTTCGGAAAGTCGCACAAAGCATCACAAATGATATTTTATGAACAACATTTTGGTTGAAGTGAATTTGGAGGCAACCAGTGTGGAAAACGCGAGTACAAAGCGAGACAGAAGAAAAGACGTCGGCCCGTTTCGAAAGGGAGCAACCTTCTCCGTCATCATTAAGTCAAAGCTGACAGAAAGTTGTTTTCCTCCTCTGAGCATTTCATTTCATCTGAATGCGCCCCGGAAAAAAAAAAAAAAAATGTCTCCTTTCCTTCCGTTGAACTAAGTTGCATTGTGGAAGTCATTTTTGTTCGAACAGAAAGAAGCCCGTGCTCAGATTAGGTCTTTGAAGGCAGCTGCAATACTTTGCGGTCTATTTGAAAGGCTTCTGTGTCCTAAAAAAAAAACAAAACAGTGGACTTTTTCTCCATTGGTGGCTTATCACTAAAAGAGCAGACAGTTCGAACTTCATGAAAGACGACGAGAACGCTGACAAATACGATCGGTGGCGCAGGGGGGGGTTGTTTTCAATTTGAAATTCAAATAAGAACTCCAGAACAAGCCTGAGAGCAAGCGGGAGGGAGGGAGGCCATCAAACGCTTTACTTCCTTTATTTTACTTTTTCACTTTTATAGGACAATATCTGGTGCCAGAAATGAGTGGAAGGTGTAATTGCACAGCTTGGGTCAAAGTGACCCGGGGGGGGGGTGGCGTGCATTGCGCTTCCTCTCAACCAAACACATCTTATTCAAATATGAAATGCTATTTGTCTTTCAGTGGATGAGTTATAAGCAAATTCTGCTTGAAAAATGGATTTGCCTTTGAATAATGCAAATGATGTCCGGAAAAAGGCAAACAAAGCCGCGGAAAAATACCGACCCAAAAAAAAAAGATGCATAAATTAGCACTAGCACCTGCTCCCATCCTCGCAGGAGCTTTAAAATCCAAATATTGACGATGAAATTGTGACTTCATATGAGAATTGCTAAGAAAGCCAATGGTAATTCCAATCAACAAAGAGCCGCAATTGATCACACGCTGAGATGCTTTCAATTGTGTTTGTTTGCGCTTTACAATGACATCTGAGTCCTTACAGATTGCAACGGAATCTCTTGCTAGGCCGCATGCCAAGCACCAGATTATTCCCCCGGCTCCCCGCATACTAATGTCGGCGTGCAGCTGAGACTTTCTTTTTTGGGGAGATTGATTTTGAAATGTATAATAAGAAGCCGTAGATGGGTGTAATAGCCGTCGTCGGCTGGAGAGCCTCGTCGGTGTGGACATTATCACCCGTCGCAGCCCCTTCAGAAAGGCGCCGGTGGTCTTTGGTGCGGCCCATTCAAAGGAAACAATCGGCGTGCTTTAAACGATCTTTTTTTCGCCCTCTGCGGCTGACTTCAGTCGCCGCTTTAAAGCCTCGCTTGCCGCATAGCGAGGCGGAGCCAGTGAAAAAAAGTTCCTCTGATGTGTCTGTCAGCTTCGCTGCCGAGAGGACGGACGGACGGGCGAGATGTTTCCGCGAGTGTCCTCGACTGTCACTCTCTCTGCTTTTCAGACAAATATCACCTTTTAGCTGCTTGTTGTTGACCTTTGACCTACAGCCGCTGGTGTCGATCTTGTGGCGTTCTCATCTGCTTTACCAAAAATGCATGATTCAAATCTATATGCCATATTGATGACATCATGAAAAAAATCCCTCTACAAGATGCTTGGCTGAAAACGGTGGACCACAACACAAATATACTCCACACGTGTCCAGCCACTTCACATTTCGACTCAGGTGACCTCGGGAGCGGGCGACCTGCCTCGGAGGAGCTATAAAAAGACTTCGATGGTGACGATGGTGAAGCTACTGGCGGGGTCAGGCAGAATCCACCGGCTCCATTAGCACATTAGGGCCAGGAGGGGAGGGGGGGGGGCGGTTCAAGAACATTCCGATTCCATCTTCCTGCACGGTCCCTAATGGAGTTGCAATAAGGTATGCGACCAGAGTGGAGCGAGGCTGACTGACTTCAAGTAAGAAAGATGAGGAAGCAAATGAAACTGCGGATCGGCGCTCGGCAAAGCGTGATCGGAGAAGGAAGCGCGAAGTATCTTATTTGAATCAACATGTCCCTTACACAGTTGAGTAAATTTGGTGTCATTTTTTTTGGGGGGGGGGGGGGGGGGCTTTTCCTTCACGCTTTTGCGCTCGGGCGGTCTTGTTGTCCCGTCACGCGTGACGCCAATGCTAATAAGCACCGAGGCGAACAAGCACGACGCCGTCCCGCGGGCTTTGACGCATCCCGGTGAACTTCCAGTTCCACTCCAGAGAGTTTCTGGGCCGCCCGCTTTAAAGCGTGTTTGTCATGTATGATGGATTGTCTCACTCCTTCGCCACAATTCAAATTCAAATAAAAAATAATAAACATGTCCTTAGGGAATGTTTTCTTCCTCACATCCTATCTGGAGCTCACTTTGTTTTCACATCAAAAAGGAAGTTGGGCGATAGCGATAGCGGCCGCTCGCTCGCTGGCTCGGTATCACCGCTGTGCCATTTGCCTCGTGGCGTCGAAAGAGCATCCAGATTTAGCGCTGGCGCCGACACGGAGGCTAATAAGTGCTCAATACAGCGCCAACAAAGCCCATTTAACGGCGTCATAAACACTCAAGTGTAGAATCTAACGAAAGATCGTTAGAAACAGATCGGACGCTGCTGTTAAATCATCTTCATAAAGACAGCTTGAGGTGACGCTTCGGAAGATTGATGGACAGGAGGATAAATATCAGGAAGAGTGGCTAGTTCACATTAGCATAACTTTGAATCGTTAACTGCCATGCTGATGCTAACGACGAAGCGTGAGTGTACGTTCAAAACAAAAAATCCAGGACGGAAGAAACTCCGGCCTTTTAAATCCAGCCGTCAGCGTAACCAGATGAGACATCTCTGGAGAGTTTCAACATCATAAAAAAGACCAAGGGAGACAGATTTCGGGGCGGAGGGGTCTCGAAATACGTCAGACGGGCGACGATCCCTTGGGGCGAGACATAGAACAGAACCACTGCTGGACTAACAAAACGATAATCACTTTATCTTCTATATTTACAGTTGTGCAGTAGGCAGATCGTCCTCATTGTCGGCCTTTTCTAAAACCCTCGTGAGGGAGCTCGCTGATTTATGCAGAGGAATAATATTTGCCCCCCCGCATGCAAACACTCCATTCGGATGATCACGATTTGAGCAGTGCAGGTACGGAAGCGGCTTCCATCCTGCAACATGTTGCTACGGTCACAACCTCGCCTGATTTGTACGCAAGCTTGCTTTCAGTAGTCATGACGATCAGCATGGAACGCTTGTCAGTGGCGCTATGATATGCCGAGGATTTTTTTTTTGTATTATTTGATGGATTCATATTTATAGATATTAAAATAATGATATATTATAAAATTGGTATTTATTTGTATGATACAAAAGAAAGATATGACCCTAAATAAGTTTCAAAGAACTTCTCGATACAATTTGCATCATCACACGCCCAAGAGTCGACACGTTGACATTTTGCTCATTTGTCGGCGTCCATTACGAAGCCCCCTAAGACTGGGTCGAAATGCCAAAAGTCCTGCAGAAAAAAAAACTGGTATTCTTGGGGGGGGCTTTCATCAGAGTGCACTCAGGTGAAGAAAATGAGAAAAAGAAAAAGGCTCTTTTGGTCCCTTTGAATCCATCAAAAGTGCTGTCGAAATGCTCTTTTCATACGCAAGTTAGCCTCAGCTAAATTACAGCTCGTTTTGAGCTCAAGATAGATGCGGAGGGGGAGAGAGAGGGGTCTAAGTAAAGGACAGGGAGAACTGCCAGATACACAAAGTCAGACACATTGCGAAACTAAAACCCCCCACAGAGAAAATGGAAGCTGTGGCGGATTGAATTGAAAGGTGCCGAGACGAACGGGTCAACTCTCGCGGCCGATGTTGAAACAGAACATCGTCAGACTAAGTGTTTGCGTTTATATTGCCGCATCCATTAGCCCCACAAAAAAAACAAAAAAAAAAAACAAGGTCACTCAGCCTCTGCCAAAAGTCCCATTATCTATGATTAACATGCACACAGGCAACAAAAAATGCCGCTAGTAAGTATTACCGTGTATTACTTTGAGTGTCACTCAGTAGCAACGTTTGGAAAAAATAAATAAGCCTCCGACACCAACGTGAAATTGGGCAAACCCACGTTTGCAGAGTCAGCAAAAATTTAAATTAGCCCCACTATTATACAATTTACTGGGTTGAGAGGACCGATCTAGTTATTTCCAATTAAAAAAAGAAAAAAGAAAACAAGACGCAGTAAATAGTCTGAACAAGAAATGAAATGTTGCCTTGCTACACGAGCGGAATAATTCATGGATTTTGTCGGGTCAGGAAGAATAAGCTAATTTTTTTTTTTCTTTTTTGGGGGGGGAAATCCCGCAGGGTCCATCTCATTAGCAGCCTTTGGGTCTCCCGCCGAGCGCCAGTCTGCTTCTTTGATACGACCACCTGCCTGCGCTTGTTGTGGCGTGCTCGGCCTTAACTCTCACAACTCAGAAGACGAGATGCCACCAACCCGAGTTCTTTGTTGTCGCCCGCCGGCGAGAAGGAGAAGTCTCACTAGTAGCCAATGGTCAAAGGGATAACGCAATGACTTGTGTTGCTAGGAAAACACAATCTATAGGACAATAAAGGGCCAATGTGTGTGGTTGAGGAGCATAGCTACAGTTTGACAGACATTTAAAAAATAATAAAATTCAAAGCATGACTCACCTTTACGCTGAATGTCACCGATGTAATTAGTGGGCGCCTCTTTTTTTTTTTCGTTCGAGCCGCTCCCATCCTGTGATAATGGAACACAAGGAGAAGGTTACTTTGGTCCAAAAAAGAAAAAAAAAAGGAATCTTCTCACTAAACCTCCTGTTAGCTAAAAGTTGGAAAAAAATGCAAGATTAGTTAGCGAGAACACAAATTGATCATTTAGCGCCCGAGTTGAAATATTGTAATGATCTTTTTTGTTGTAGAATTGCAAATAAAGCAATTTATTACAATAACGAATCAGTTTGCCGATGCTCGAAGTAGTTTTCCTGCATTTTAATGGGGACAATCAGCGTGTGATTTACGAGTCGCGCAAACATAAACAACTGCTCCGCCGGAGATATTGCAATTCAAACAAGCCGTAATTACACCACTTTCTCACAGCATGTTCAAATGACACATTTGGGAGGAGGCCCCAAACTTTTATTTGATTTATTACAGGCCCACGTGAGCTCTTGCTGTTTATTTTTTTTAAAGCCAAGTTTAAATATTCAAACTGTTCCTAATATTTGGGCGTGACCCTACGTAAAAGCGGCTCAATATTAAGCAGACAGTGATGAACTGGATCCATCTTTTTTTTTTTTTTTTCTGAAACACTTGCAAAATGAGACAAAATAAGATTGGTGTTTTCATCAAAGCTCTTTATGATGCAGCAGCATGGGAGGAGGAAGATGAGCAGCAGCCGCCCACTACCCCCCCCCCCCCCCCACATGGTTCACCTCGTCCACACATCCAAATAGTGAGCGAGAGTAAAGACGCGCACGGGAGAGGGCGGACGCCGCCTGCTTCACCCGCCGTCAAGCGAAGGAGGACGCCGTACGGTGGACTCATCGTTTCTCTTCCGCCACGCCGAGATCATTTAGCAGGGCGCCACTCGTGGGGGGAGGAAAAAAAAAAAAAAGTGTTTGATGGGGGAAAGGGGAGCTTTGTTGGCGCACGGGAGAGAGCTTTACGCGGAGGAGGGGAGCGCAGCTGCCGCTCCGTCGCCGGGGCTCGGCGGGACACGTCCGCTGTTCCTCCGCGTGGGAAAGTCCACCATTATGCGTCGTGATGCGCCAGTCGGTGGTTGGATCCGGATTGGCGACAACTCACAGGTAGGACGTTTGCTATTTGATTTTCAAAGTCACTGTTTTTGGGGGGGGGGGGGGGGGTTCATTATGCAAATGCAAGCGAGGTGTCCACCATCATCATCATCATCTTCATGAGGGAAGAGGTACAGGTTGCTCG
Organism: Syngnathus leptorhynchus; assembly: GCF_054491065.1. NCBI lineage: Eukaryota > Metazoa > Chordata > Actinopteri > Syngnathiformes > Syngnathidae > Syngnathus > Syngnathus leptorhynchus. The sequence continues at coordinate 2,010,453 of NC_141212.1, read as the reverse complement.
TCCACAACTTCCAGCTGCTCATCGCATCAACACATTCCTTTTGTTAGTGCGCACGTGAGTGTGCGCGCGAGAAAGGCGTTTTTTTTTTTCTTCCTGATGATTTAAAGTAAAAACAAATTGAATTTGGCATACCACAACCCTGTCAAATTTGAATCATTAAAAAAAAATGGCCTCGGTCGAGAAATCATGCCCACTCGACCGCCAATCAAATTTTCCTCATGGAAACAACGAGGCGTACTTGCATGCGATCCGTGCACTCGCTGCCAACAACGAGGCGCTCTAAAGGGACCGCAGCGGTGAACTGTCTGAAGGCAAAATGCAATTTCAGACGGGACGATGTTGTTGTCGAAGCGAGGCAGCCTGCTTGAGAGTGGAGTCAGCCTTCTTGAAAGCCACAAAACAAACGGCAGACATAATGATAGTGGACAAAACAGACTCTCCATTGTGTTGCCTCAATCAATTGGCCATGAAGACAGGTCAGACTCAGCGTTGGCAGGCAACAGCCTGCTATATCGACAGCAAGGCCCCGCTGAATTATTCAACGTTTCCATTTCCACTGGCGGATTTACACTTCAAGGAACATTTCAAAATCATCCACTGGGGGGGGCCTGTTTGGGTTTATCAAAACAAAAAGGCTGCTTTCTCAGTCTAGATGAATTACTACTTTCCTATTGGTCATGGCTTTGGTGCCATCTTGTGGTATCTTAGATGAAAAAGATTAGCAAACTGTCAATTGACGTTTTGGTGGCTTCGGGTCATCGTGGTGGACGTCAGCGCTATTGAGTGATTCCACTTCCGTCTGGAATCTGCATCCCCCGCTCCGAGCCTTGGCACGCGCCCATCAATAACGAGCGGACGTCGGCTTTCATTATGCCCCGCGCGGGCCGTCGCTGCGCTCAAAATTAAATCACAGAGATGAATTTGTCGGCGTCGCCCGGGATGGAGTGGCTTGATAAACGCGGCCGACAGATAAGGCGCATTGGTATTCAGGTGCGCCCCCCCCCCCGGGTTGATAATTCTCAGCTTGGCGAAGAGGGAGGGGTCAAAGGGTGGGAGGATGATTGGCGGTGAGCTGACGGCATGGAGCTGACTGACACTCTGATGGGACGGAAGTCCACGGGGGTTACGTTGGGTTGTCATTACGACACGTGTCTCGGCGTTTGGGTCGGCGAGGACGGGATCCATTTTGCATAATCGGGTCCACTTTTTAGAGAGGAACTGCATGAGTCTGCATCCTCGGAGCTATTTACGGACTTTGTGAGAGCGCTGGAACTGCAATGTCAGGAGAGAAGAGCAACTGGGAGGAGTTCCTGAGAGCTGGTTGGTTGGTTGGCTGCTGGTTGAGGTTGTTTTTCAGGAAAACTGCAAGGCTGGGAATTGTGTTTTATTCATGGAGGTGAGGAGGGAAAATAGTCTAACGTGTTAGGAAAGAAAAGGTTGCAATCTATCTTTTTTTTTTTTTTTTTTGGCACCAAAATACTTCATACTGAATTAATTACAATACCCCCGTCATTTTTTAACTGCTGCTCCAAGTCCAAATTGAAAAACTTTTTCCCAGAGTGACTCGTGGCGAACGACGACGCGCTCTAAAAGTGAGAGAGAAAAAAAAATTCAACGCTAGCGCTAAGTCATCGCAACCGACATCTAGCGTCCCGTGCAAATGCGACCTCAGCTAATCAGGCGTACTTGCACATGATTACAGGTTAAGCATCAAGCATTATTCACAGCCAATAACACTGACAAGGCTTGTTTGTACGCTTGTTGTCTCATTAAAGGCCTAGACAAAAAGTGCAGCGCCGAGCAATTGGGGTCGGGACCCCGAATGAATCTGCATTTGGCATTTCTATTTCCGACACATTCATCAGAGGAAGGTTTCGGAAAAGGGAGGCCGGGGTCGATTGGGCTTGATTGTGTTTGTTGTGGTCGAAAAATCCCAATCTCATGAATGGAAATGAATGATCGGCGAGTTTATGCCAAGGCATTTTTTTGGTCTTATCTAAACAACAACCCGAGCAATGGAGTGAAAACAATCCTGGTGTGTATCAACACGTGTTTCGATCCAGGAAGCCAATTGAAGCTAATTGAGTCGCAACCAGGACTTTTCCAAAAAGTCTCTAAAGTTTTCCCCCCTTCCTCTCCATTACTGTCTCCTTCATCGGCAGATCTCCGAGCGCTGAATGCCGCTAGCGTGTCGAGTACTCGTCAAGGAATCGTTCAAAAGCCTTTTGCGTTGCTATGGAGAACCTCAGCGAGCTCCAGAATCCTTTGCTGGACAAAAATAGCAAGCATAGCATCAACGGTTACGGAGGAGATTTCCCCAAGAATCAGTGCCAGGAGAACATTATCAACTACTTTGGCGGCGAAAGCGGCGGCGGGAAGTCGGGCAACGCGGTGAGCGGCGGGGGCGGCTACAATAGCAACGGCAAGATGAAGTCGCAGCAGCTGCTGGACGCCACCTCGCTGCATTTGGCCGTGGAGGCCTTCTACAGGCCCAACTTCATCTTGTACAAAGAGGACAATGGCAGCATCAAGGCCAAGGAATACAAAAGCGAGTGCTGCGAGACCACCTTCACCGAGAAGAAGGCCAAAGAGACCGGCAACTCCGGCGGAGGCGACGCCGCCGGCTCGGAGGAACCGCAGGCCAAGGCGCCGGAGGACGGCGAACACGTCAAAATCCAGACCGTCTCGTACGAGGTGGAAGAGGAAGAGTACGTGGAGTACGAGGTAAGGCCGCCATTTTGTTTCAATGTGTTCGGCACAGATTCAAGACAGGCTGTTCTGGATTAGCCAAGCGGGCCCAGAACATTTCACTAGCTCCTCATCCATTTTCCCCACAGCTCGAAAGTCACATGGTCATAAGTCTCCATGGCTGACTCTACCCGGGGGATATTAAGTCAAAATGCTGCATTAGCTAACTGTTTTGGCACAGCCGACGGTGCTGCAACGGATTTAGGATTGCCACGTGGGGATCGGGTGTCCAGGTTTTTTTTTTTTTCCCCCACAAACTTCACAAATGAATAAAAACATCATCATCCGAGGCTGCGAAAAAATACTCAGTGGGGTTCATTATGGAGTCGACTTCTGACTCCAGTCGGACACCAGGAGGGAATCCCGCAACTACTTCACGAGATTGGTTTTTATTTTGGACTTCATGTAATAGTTGATTTATTATGAGAGCAACAACATCCATCATTGGCGAATCGTTTTCACATGAAACGCACTGGAAGCTAATTTGACCTTCTCAACATTTTCAAACGACGCTCAGGTCGTGCATAAGAGCCTCCATACCGCAATGCGATGAGTACAGCTCGTTTTCACCACCACGAGCGGCAAATTGTCGACAACCAATTAAAAGGTGCTAACTAATAAGCGCTAACGCCTTTAATGCTAGCGTGAGTCTAATAAGGCCATCAAAGATTGCCTTTGACATGCTTGTTAGTCACTGTAGCTTCACGGCTCACGTACTCGGGCGAGCGAGGCCCGTGCGCTTGTCCGTTTGATCCTCACGCCTTCCCGCCTTTAAAATTATCCGCCGGTTTCACTTGAATACCAAATAGCAGCGGCGGCGGCGGCGGCGGAAGCTATATTTGAATTTGACGGCCATCTGTTCTGCCAGCGCCGGTGCATGAAATCTGCATTTATCAGTGCGATTGCTAGTGACTTGATGATCCGGCCGTGCGCTCTGACTGCTCAGGCGCAATTTCAATCCCCCCCAAAATAAAAAAAACATAACGGCAGGTGTGATTGGAAGGGCCATCCGTATTCACTAAGAGGGGGAAAAAGACGTTTATGCCTTCATTAAATCTAAAACGCCGTCTCAGTTTAGCGCGCGCATATTGCCCGAAAGGCGACCGAGTCGTAAATCCTCATGAAATCTTCCACAGGTATCCTTTCTCTCATTTAGCAGTAAACGACAATAACGATCGGATCATTTCAACGCGGCAGTAAGCGCCGGCCGGCGCAATTGATTTGACCACTGGCTGTCCTCCGCTAACGGATGATATTTATCCCGTCGCACGCCGTGTCTCCCCCCCCCCCCCCCCGCCTATAAAAACCATAAGTGTCCCTCGGTGACTCCGGGAATGTAATAGCCTCGTGTCAAAATATACGACTGGGGGGGGGCAAAAAAATGCAGTAAAGCCAAGCGAGCGGACCTTGAAAGAGGATGCGGTGGAATAAATAAGAAAAAAAAAAAAAACTACCATTTGTCTTAAGCTAGTCGCTACTCTTTGGAAAATAAAAGAAAACACGCCGCATCATTCGACTTGACGCTCTCCGGCTGTTGATTTATCGAGCAGGCAGCTCTATGAAATGTCACAGATGTTCCGATGGCAGCCTTGGGACTAATTCCCCCCTCGAAAAAATTCCCCGGCCGAGGCAAAATTGAAAAGGAAAGAAAAAGATGCTAAAGGTTGAAAGCCTCCTTCGAATTTGAAACCTCAAACTGACTGAGAGAACATAAAAACAGCAAATGGGGAAAGTTTTTGGACTCAATCATGGCGGTTGGGGTCAACGCGACAAAAGAAAATTGGGTAATAGGTGAAGTAAAGAGGAGCAGAGAACTTCAGGGACGATGACCAAAAATTGGATTCGTCTTTTTCCAAACAGTTTGCTATCAGCTCCCTCGCAGATGGATGCGTGCGACGCGGCTAAATGTTTAATTTACAAGCTGATATGGTTGCTTTTGCAATCAGCGGAGAGCAAAATTCCCCGCGGGCCTCAGCTCTTTTTTTTTTTTTTTTTTAACGCCACCAAATGCAGCTAATTATATCGGCCCCATTACGGGCGATAGGCAGCGTCTAATCACATTTTTTGCAAATTACAGTTTTGCCGCTCACTCGTTTGGGCTGCCACAATCACGGCGCTCTGATCTCTCAACGAGAAATGTGTTTGTTGTTTTGATGCGCTTTGTTTTGATTGCATCTCGTAGGAAAATAACCTGAGCAGAAATATGTCTTCTCTTACCGCGACTCGTTAGAATCCTGCTAGCTTTTTTTTTTTTTTTTTATAAGGACGCATGATAAGATATTCTGGAATCTATTTTTACCTAAACTCAGCAATGTCTTTTTTTTTTTTCTCTCAAGATAAGATCCCAAATCGGGCAGTTATCAGCTCCAAAAGCTTTTGCCCTGACATTATGAAAAAAGACAGTGAAGAGAAAATGAGGCACTTGAGTTATTGAAGACAACAAAATAATCGGAAATTTGAAACGTCAGGTGGAAAGTCTTGTTGATTTAATGACACAACGGATTTGACAGCCGTTCTTAAACCGGAATGCGAGGAGGAACTCGTACGTCGCGGCCAAGGACTTTTATCAGCGGTGCGGTGAAGCCACTCCCCTTTGGGAAGTGGCCTGTCACGACGCCTTGGAATTATTAAGTCTTAAGACAAGCGCCCTGCTCACCTCTGGGGCCTTGGGCTCCTACACCGGCCGCATATTTAATCAATTGCCAGATCGTCCCGCGTGGCAATTTCTTATTGACGTGGCTCTTTCATTCAGCCACGTAATTGAATCCCTGTTGGCGGTGAAGTCGTTGGTTTCTTTCATTTCAACTCGGGCGCGTGCCACGCAATTCATTTGTGTAATTTCCAACTCCGAGTAATAAGACCGTTTAAAAAGCCGCTTTTTAATTGCTTTCCGATTTGTCTGTCGTTTCATTCACGCCCGCGGTATGCACGTCATGCGTTAGAATATTCATTCATTCATTACAACGTAATTTAAAACGCATCCGACATCGTTTGATAGACTTTGGATTTTTCCAGCTTGCCCGCTGTTTCTGAGAACCACCCGTGACCTCTAACGCTCTCATCGTGCCCTTTCGCTTGACATATGACTTGATGTGGTTTGTTGCGAAAGGGAATCGTTGACCTTCAAACGCAATTGCGGGTGAAACAACAAACAATCCGAAAATTTCATCTCCGGATTATCGTCCGAATCGTGAACCGACTTACAAACCTGCCAGATATGATCAAGAGCCACCGAATGAAAATGAAAGGAAAAAAAAAAAAAAACCCAGGCCAACTTCTTTGCAGAACTGTCTCAGGAGTATCGTGAAAGCATCCATTATTTCTTTGTTACCTGTCAGGCGATTGCCTCGCGTTGACAGGATTTACGCTCAGAGTGATTCATCTCAACCAAGCCTTCGGTCGCCGGCTCGCTCGCCGGTTAAACGCGTGACCTACATCGTCGTGCTTGCAGACTTTCAACGGAAAGGTTGTGCTTTTTATATCCCAGCATGCCTTGCGTTGTCACTCGTCGGACATTTCAATCAATAACCGAGTCATGAATGGATTTTTTTTTGTTTGTCCCGATTTGAATCTGCAAAGTACTTTTTCAAATCTTGTTTGAATGACTTTTCGTAATAGCACGCTCATTTTCTTCTATTTTGGGAGTCCGTTAATCCAGCGTCTGTGCGAGCATCAGCGTGACAGGTGGGCAAAACTTGACCGCCCACTCGCTAATCCCGACATCAATCAAAGAAGCGGGCCGTGAGAGTACAATTTAATTGCTTCACTCCCACTAAGTACGGACGGAGTCCAAACAAGCTTGGAATAGCAAGCCACTCGCAGCCTGATGAGCTCCGTTCACAAAATGAGCTTTTATTGGATTATAAAGTGGAAAGAAAAAAAAAAAAAAAACACTGGATGACTTTGCTAAATTGTTCTGGCCGCGACATCACTTTCAAAGTGATTTGGCTACCGCAAAGTACTTGTTGGAATTCGGACATGGACATTTCTGATCTAGTCATTTGAGCTCCAGGCGAGGTCGAGAACATCTCTTTCAAGACATTACAACTGGTGCGCTACAGTTGTTTTTCCGTGCTGCCCCTTTTTATCTTGAAAACAATTCCCTCAACGGCGAGAAGACATGAAATAAATATTCACGTTTATTAGACGGACCACAGAAAAACATGCCGGGATTAAATGTAATAAAAGGATAACATTGCCTCATGTTGCTCAAATGGGGGAAGAAAAAAAAAATGCTACACCCCGCCATGGTTCAGAATTCTCTTTGGGTATAAAAATACATCATTTATTTGTCATGTTTCATCCTTGTGTTGGATCATCCTTCAAACGGGATGATGTGTGCAGGCTGCGGCTTAATGCGGCCTTAATCTCTGGTATCTTTTTATGACACAACACGTCTTGGCTCTGGAGTGGAAGGTTATCCATATAGATGGAGAGCCACGAAAAGATGGATTTATTTATTTTAAAATATTGTCTTATTGAATATATGTAGTATTATTATGAATATATTATCCCCGCCCCACCCTGACTGGTGAACTCATTGCACCCAAAAGTTTCATTCAAGCTTGAGGTCTTTTGTGGTTAGGACTGAGAAAATTGTGAGCATCTCCAGCTCGCCAAACTAATGAGAAGCTAATGGAGCGGGGACACGTCGTCCACCACCGACACTGTCGGTACGCACAAGCAGGCAGACTTACCTATTGTCTAAACTCGTATTCTTTTCACTCCAACTTGAGTTCCGTTCTTACGAATCGGGGGGGGTCAATGCCTCACACCCTCATAAATGGTGCGAGCTGATGAGCACACTCGTCAGCAATCTGCACAAAGGAAGACGATACAAAAGCGTCAACAATGAAGTGAGCCGCCGTTTATTCCGCTGACAGCTAAATAGCCGTGTAGCGACAAGGACGCGCCACGCAAAAAGCAATCAAATATAAAAACGGGCTGTTTACGTTTCTCCCGTCTCATGATATGAGCCACCGCTCGCACCGCCGCCCTCTTTCCGCTTTGGCTTCTGTTACCATGACGACTGAGCGTGGCTATTATTCCACTCCCGTGCCAACTTAAGTCACATAAGTAGTGAAGGTGGCGTAACATCTCAAGAAACCTTCCATAGGATACAAACACTCGACAAATAGCGGCTCACCGTGATCAGAGGAAGTGGCGGGAAGTCAAGGTCACAGGTGGGCCGACACAAGAAGTGATGTCGTACATGAGGAAATGCCTGTCAAAAAAAAAAAAGTTGAAGCCACATGTAGCAAGAAAGTGGCTTTTTCCTGATCATCACAAATTCAAATATCTCTGTTTTTCTTGTGTGGCGTACAGACAGACTGCTCAAGCGACAGCGAGAGTGAGGACAATTTCATCGTGGTGCCGCCGCGGGACCACCTGGGCTTGGCCATCTTCTCTATGCTCTGCTGCTTCTGGCCTCTGGGAATTGCAGCATTTTACTTCTCGCAAGGGGTGAGAGCACAACACTAGGAGTTCACTTCCAGATAAAAGCTATATTGCATCCCTCCTGAAATTCCCAGCAAATCCTTAACACACTGCTCAACATTTTTGACCCTGAAGAAAATGAATTCTGTCAGCGTATAACGCATCCTTCAAAAAGTAAAAAAACCTCAATGGGCATTTTTTCTTTTACTATTAAAGTACTGCACATCCGGAAAAAATTGGAATTGATGTCAAATGTCTAATTCACACGCTCCTTGTCGCTAAGTTTAATGGTCACCGTCGTTGATAAAGTTTCAAGGATTTTCCCCAACAAGCCCATTTGAAAGGCATATCCGCACACACGTAAGCTTTCATTCCGATCTTTTTTTTTGTTTTTTGTTTTCCCCGCGCGATGGCCTTCGGCGCATTCCGCGTACAGCTGAAAAGATTCCGCTCTGCGAGGACAACAAAGACAAACAAAGTTAGCCAGCGTAATAAGGTTTGCGCTTGGCGAATCAATAGCAGCTTTGTCCCGTCGGAAGGTCACCGGACAAAAACGCCAATGGGCGCCTGCCTGCCTGCTAACTGCAACAACATCAAAAAATAAATAAATAACACAATGTCTGAATATGAAAACCTTCACGGCGTTTGATTAGAGAGCGGATCTGACTTCCATTAGTGCCACTAATAGTGTGAGTGTTATTTGGAGATGCTGATAAGTGTCGCGCGTCGCAGAGCTCTCTCTCGTGAGGATGCAAATGAGCACGGCGTACTCGGCGACAATCGAGTTATCGTACGCTAACCTCATGATGAAAACAGAATTTGGTCAAGTTCGTTGTCAATTTGTGAGCATCTCGTTGCGATCGACCCGTCGGGCGCATTTGTTTACCCTCCCGTCAAAATGTCAGTATTCCTGCCCGGCTGGTATATTTGGACGAGGTTTTCAAACGATGTTCAATTTGCCATTTATCATCCGACGGCGCAGATTAGCACAAGCCGCGGTCCTTGACATTTGCTTGCTAATTGCCGCCGACGAGCTTTATCTGTCAAGAGGCGGGTCCTCCAACTTTTATCAACAGCTCCCTTTTTTTTTTTTTGCTCTTTCTTTTAGACCACCAAAGCGGTCCACAAAGGCGACTTCCCGCTGGCCAACATCGCCTCCCGACGCGCTCTGTTCCTGGCCGCCCTCTCCATCACCATCGGCACCGGCGTTTACGTCGGGGTGGTGGTGGCGCTCATCGCCTACCTTTCCAAACCGGGACACATGTAGCCAATGCTCATATCTGCCGGGGCGTTCTTTGGTGGCTGTACAGTTTTACCCATCCCCGCCATTCTCATTTGTTTTCCCCGAAGATTCCCTGTCAGCCAGAATTAGCAAACACAAAGAAAAGTTCAAATGGATGTTGGCCCAATTTGCATCGTATTGAGGTTGTCCTAAACCACAAACCACAACTTTGCTCTCCCCCCGGATCCTCAAAGAACTTTCAACAAAGACCAGGACTAATAAGAGCATCATTTCCAATGAATAAAACATCACGTAGCTTTTATTTGACTCACGGGGAAGATGTCAAAGCCCCGACAAGACAATTGTTTCCCGCCAGATGTTGTTTGTCTACCATCCAAATGTGCTTTTTTTTCCTTTCCTGTGTCTAAAGATATTTTGTTAAACGGCCTGTGGCGATAGCATAGCGGGGTTTATGAAGCACCTGGGACAAATTAAACAAAAAAATAGAAGAGGGCTTACGTTTTCGACTCACCGCGCATTGGAGAATGTAAACACGGCAGCCTGAGAGCTAAAAATAACCGCGACGGGAATGATTAAGCTAAATCCGTGTTAACGTTTTTTTTTAAAGGCTGTTTTTCCTCTCCATATTTAAAAGTCACTGCCTTGTACGGAACTTTTGCTGTTGTCTCCAAAAAGTCAAAAAATACTGGAAGCCAAAAAGCAAGTTTGGTCGATAACAGAAGTTATAAATCAGGTGTAGACGTTCTGACAGCGTCAGACTGAGTGGGCGATCAATTCGGCGTGTTCTGCCAGCAGCATTCCACCCATAGCATGAGTGATCGATTTTTTTTTTTTCTTTTTTGGGAGTCGTTAAAAAAAAAAAGCTTAAATTAAAATTGATCATGCTGTAAAAGGAGGGCCGGCAACTCCGTTTGAGATACAAGCAAGATTCCGTGACAGCAAATAGTTGAGAACAAGAAAAAGTATTTAAAGAAAAAAAAAAGACTAGATTAATTACCCAGGTGACTTTATTTTTAATTGCGAGTTCAAGCCGCGAGATCACAAAGGCGACATTCTGCTTAGCTCCCCGGCATCAGTCATAGTTGACATTTATGGAGCGCAATTAGCTCCGTGTAATGGCCTCTTTTTTTTATTTATTTTTTTCTTCACCCTTCTCCAAGGGATTGTCTACTCTCCCGAGCGTGGCCCTAAAATAGCACAAGCGCATTCATTTCAATAATAGGCGGCGGGCGGCGTCAGCGGAGAGTAAACGATCCGCTAAAGAAGTCCACCGGGGACCGCTTGGATGCAACACGCTAGCTTGAACGGGGTAAACATGGCGACATTTGATTTCAGAACCACAAGGTGCACTTACATATATTATATATATATATATATATATATATATATATAATATGTATTTAAATTTGCCCGACCTCCTGGTTTAAGCTCACCTGACCACATGCTTTGTGTTGTGCAACCTGCTTTTATTCAATGAGTGGATCGGCACCTGAAGGACCTGAGTGTGCATGTGTGTGCGTGCGTGTGTGTGTGTGCATAGGTGGTGTGTATATAAAAAAAAAAGACAAATGTAATGGGGGAAATAAATGGAAAAGGGTCTTTCTTGGAAAAAAAAAAAAAACATTGGATGTGCGTTTCTTGTCGGGTCCATTGAGATGCATGCGGCAGCCAGCACTGACTCACAGAGTGTGGGCGGGTTTGCTCGACACGTAGATACCAAGTGCCGCCGGCTTCCTCCGTGTGTACATACAAGCAAACGAACCCCCTCCGGAACGGACACGATGAAGACTCGAGTGAGTTGATGCATGCGGCGGGTGGGAGGAGGCGGTCCCATTATGGACTTGGCGGGGTACAAATGGGGCTCGGTGAGTCACCCGATGGCGCGTTTGTCGGAGATGTTTGTCATCCGGGTTGTGAGAAATACATCTCCCCCGTGAGTATTTTTCCACAACAACAAAAAGCCCAGGATAAATGGCGGCTTAGCGACCTTCCGCCGAGATAGCGGTCGATAAGATGAAGACGTCGTGGTGACTGTTTGGCCTTTGAATCAAAGGAAGACACGAGCGCTAACAATGAGCGAGTAGCAGCGCGGAGGCTGTGAAAGGTTGAACGCGGGAGTCAGGTGGCCTTGCTTGTAAATAGCGAGAGACACAAAAGAGGAATGGAGAAGGAAGCCGGTTGTCCATAAAAGGCGAGACGTGGAAACGATTAAGACAAACTCCCAAGGTCACCTGACTTGATTAAGGGCCTGTCGTCTATGCCTCTAATTGACACTCAATTATCGTCGGCCGCTAACGCTAGAAGCTCCGTCGACATCCCCGACAGTCGACGGATCAATCCCGCTTCTGGCGACTTGAGCAAGCTGACGATCACGCGTGACAATGAGCTAACGTGAATATTCCCCCGGCGGTCATCATTTCCCTTTTAACTTTCTCTCCGCCCCGCCTACTTGAAACTCTCATTCCTCTTGATCCGGCTTTCTCGTTTTATCTTACGGAGTGGAGTAACGAGCGTATTTTCAAACGGAGCGTGTTTGAAAAGCTCGTACGGTATCTGGTAGTATTCGCGTTCACCGGTGGAAAAGCTTTCAGGACATCAAACGCACCCCACAAAGAGTGGCGTCGGATTCGAGCTGGCGAAGGTGCCCACAACCGGCAATTCCGCGGTCGGCCGAGCATAAAATCAGACGGATTTCTGCTAGCTTTGACTCAAAAACACACACACACACACATAGCCGCAACAATCAACCGCTTCAGATGGAATTCCAATTGTAGGGCGAAAAAGGCCAAAAGCATTCTGGCAGGCATCCGGGCCGACCCAGACTCTCTTGCCTGATCGGTTCTGGAGCTGACCCGGGTCCTGAGGGAGAGCGAGCGAGAGAATTGTATGGAAGCTTAAGAAAAGGGAAATTGATTCTTTTTTTGCTGCTCCCCCTTTTGTGTTTCAAAGCAGTTGATCCTAAACTAAAAGCTACTTTCGGTGACAAATACAAGCGAGAGAACGACAACACACACACACACACTGGGTTGCATTAATATAGAGTGTGTGAGGGAAGTTTGCCCAGAGGCCGCCAGAAGAGCAAACAGTGAGTTTCCAGATTACATTGGAAAGTTATTTCGACCTCTGGTCACCTCGGAATTTCTAACGCTCTCGCAACACGGCCCGCGTGTTTTTCTAATTGTAAAAGATTTGAGAATGTCACTCTCAGTTTAAGTTCTGTTAAGAAGGACCAACTGTTGAGCGCAGCAAGAACGGCGCCCGCAGGTCTCCTTCCGACGAGCCTTCTCATTAATGTTTAATTAACAAAGCTAAATGGAGTTATTGAATGGCGGCAGAAAGCGTCATCCCGCCGAGAAGGGCGCCGCCAAACAAATGACCGCTCGCCTTCATCACCCCCGGAGAGATTTTTGGTGATGAGCTCATTTTTCTTTGCTCGGTGCACTCAGCACTTTTTTCCCTAAATGGCTTTTGGAGCACTGCGGAGCGCTCGCTGCGATTGAAAAAGGGATTCCGCTGAGAGGCGAACGGAAAGGCACGGCGGGGTCAAAGTTGCGAGACGACGACGTCCCGGTGAAGCGTTTCTCGGCAGCATCGGCATTTCTATCATTCTCTGCGATAATTAGCGCCTCTAAAACCTCGCGGCGGCTAATTTGGCCCGAATGCATTTGCGCAGCTAGCCGCAATCCACCTTGCTTTCGCAATCAAAGCTATAATTGTGTTTTTGGTAATTGAAACAAATTATTCACGGGAACGCAGATGCGGCCGAGTTGTTGTTATTAATGATCTCGTTTGTTTGCACGCCTTTGCGTAAACTTCCGATTCGAGAGCGAGCATCAAAGTGTACGGATTGGGAATGTGCCCATTAATATATATTTTTTTCATTCCTTATGATGATTTATGCAACTTATTATTTATTGATTACGCTGACATTCATCCCGCCGATAATTATCGCTTGACCTTTCCGCAAAAGTGCCGCGTGGAATTGATTGCAAACGTTAGCAGCGAGGACGCTTGACTTCAACAATTTCTTTACGACTAATTGCAAAGGTGACGAGGTTCGAAGGCTTTATTTGGATTCGCGGCACTTATTTTCTAAATGATACGATGGGATCTTTGACAGACGTCGAGTTGCGGTTCACCCTTGGTGAATTCTCTCTATTTTCTGTCAGGGCAAGTGACTGCTGTGCCCTAAAACATTCACCGTCATGATTATTTCTTATTCCGCCTGAGCGCTTTCCTTTGTTCCCAGGCTCTCCGGTTTCCCTTGTTCTCCCGCTAATGAAGGCTAACAGAGTGGAAGCCCATGCAATATCTCACCTTTAAAAAAGAAAAATTCTCCAAACTAGCCCCCTTGTTTTTATCCTGATGTTTTGCCACATTTCTCTCAAACCTTGCAGGAACACATTCCTGACCTTGTTGTTTTTCATTACAAACGAGTCCTCGGTGGGTGCAAGTGGCAGGCCTCTTGACCCCCATCTCGCGACCTTCATGGCGGAGACCTCGCCATGAAGAATTGATGCACAGAGCAGGATTAGATGGCAAGCTTTGTTTTGGGAAGGGAATTGCTTCTTTGCTTGCTGTTGTGGTACATGATATTTATATATAAATGAATACAATAAATGAAATGAATAGAATAAATTAATATAAATTAAAATGACTCACTTTTGTACATTTCTAGGTGTGCATGGGAGTCATTTGAAATTTGTGGGGAGCGTGCACCGCCTCCAAATGCCCCATAAGAGTATTAAATACGTCACGTCTAGTAGCTACCTACTTTTTTCCCCCTCTGACTAGGAACAGTAAATAATAATAATTTCTCCCAGCTGGACGGTAATTCAGCAGAAAAGCCCCGAAAGTGACACGATGACTGCAGGCATTGGAGCGATGGTACTGCGTCCTTTCTCACAATGTCTCATTTTGTGTCACACTTCACACATCAATTATTCACCGCTACGCTTGCTTCGTGTTAGCGGGATCCATTTGGCACGTTATGGGATGATGAAATGCTGTCAAAAGGGACCAATTCAATATCGACACTGTCACTGCCGATGTTCGAATCGTGATTAAACGAGGACAGGACTACAAGCAGTAACTTTTGATTCCATAAAAAAAAAAAAAAATGGTACCAGCACACAAGTGGCCAGCCAACACCAATATTTTTTATGCTCAAATTCCACTGCTGCATACAGAATATGAAAAAAAAAATTCCAGTAATGGATGAAAAAATGTGAGCAATAAATGTCTTTCAATATGTTGGTGCTTTAATGCAGCGAAGGGAAACGGCATCGTTATTCACCCCGGGAAGCCTCCTCCTATACCTCATTTCTTTACTTTTACAAGAGTCTTGAAATCCTGGTTTCGAGCTGATGGAGGGGGGAGAAAAAAAAAAAAACACTTTATCCACTGGCTCAAGCTGTCAGAAGCAATTGTTGCCTCAGCTTTCTTATCGGGCTGGAGATCCACTAGCTGATTGAAAGTTCACTCTCGCGACAGGCTGGCTGCCGTGTCGCATTGACCTCGATTGAATCTCTTTTTTTTTTTGTATAAAATTGACAATCAGGCCTTATTTCATAATTAATACAGAGTAGGAATTCTAATATAGTCCACTACTGTCGCCATCGCTCATCCTCCATGATGTAATAAAAAATCAAAAATAAATGCCTGAAATATTCAATTCTACTCTTCACCTCTAGATGAAAGGCTATTTAAGCATTATTTTGGGGTGTAATATTTTAACGCTATATTCATTTTTTAATCTCCCTACCCAGTCGAGTGTTCCGGCGCTAGCTCTATGCATGCTAGCAGCCAAGATTTTATCCGGTGCAAAAGTTTTCAGTGCGACTACAAGATATCCGTGCAAAAACTTTGCCAGTACATTAAAAATAAATCAAACTTTTGACCACCCAACACACACACACACACCTCATGGGCATTTTGGCTTGCGTTTTTCTCGCCACGTGACCTCCTGGCCTCAGCTAGCGTAGCGACAACCACTAGCCAGCAGCTTGAGAGAATACAAGCGCCTAACACTGGATTTTCTGTATTTTTTTTTATGTCGATGTGAAAACTTTGAAAGGCGCACGGCGGAGGACAGCCAGAAGCACTTTGGAGAATCGGTGGCCAAAAAAGCCTCCGGGCTTAGACGAGGTCAGGTGTACGATATTGACCTCCCGCAGGTACTCTGCCACCACACCGCCTCTACTTCTTTCTCAGCCTCGTGGCCATAAAAATAATCATCACCCTAATAATAATAATGCATTTTTCATTTCCACGCTCCGGCGCCCGTAAAAAAAAGTAACAAACAGGCGCGTTGTGTAGCGCGGTTTAAAGCGTCATGCAAATCGTTTCGTTGTCGGAGCATGCGGCTTGTTATGCCTGCTGGATGTTTAATTCATAAAGGAGAGATTGAATTATCGGGCGGATTGCTACCCCTGAGCAGATTTTTAGAATAAAGCCGCTTCGAGTCTGTCGTAAAGACTAATAAAAGGTACGAGTGGGAAAAAAAATGTGCGTTAAGGAAAGCGCAAGCTTGCCTCTTGGTACGTTGTTAATGGATGTTTTGTCTCCATCCGTCACATTTTTTTTTTCTTCTTCTATTATTATTATTTTGACCTGGTGTTGCCTCTTGTGCCTCCCAGCTCACACACAGGTGCGTATGCAGTTCACAAAAGGATTCTCATTAAAGAAACATAAAGTTGCACACGGTATTTATCTGCATGTCTGCTTCTCTGCATAGCAATTTATATAAAAAAAATAAAAAAAAATTCCGTATTGTCTCCCTCTGGAGTCCAAGGACGAAACATTTGTACGGAATACTGAATGTACTCGGTTCATAAAACAGATGCTATTTTCTTCGATATTGTATTTTTGCCTTGATGATATGATTAAAAATAATAATAATAATAATAAGATGGAAGATTGTAATTTACGAGGTAAAAAGTCGTCATCGGTCATTGCAAAGCGGTAGCAAATCGTTTCCCAGCAGGCTTTTGGTTCTTATCTGAGCCCGACAGATCTGCACAAACATTTAATTACGGTGACACGGGTCATAAATTAGCGCTTATCAAGGCCATTGTTAATGACTGGCGCTGCCGTAACGGTCCGAAGATGAGCAGACAATAGGTGACCTTTGACGCTCTTCCGAGAAGACGAACGAGCTGAACGACGGCCGACGTGAACTCTCACAATGGAGCCCGCAGCCCCTCCCTCGCAGGTGCGACCTTTATATGACTTTGCTTTGAAACAAACCGACATGATTTTTGTATCCCGGTGGATTGAAATTGTCATGACCAAAACAAAACGAGAATTACAAGTAGAAGCCACTCGAGGGAATTCCGAGTTCCGTGCGTTTTACTGATCCCGACCCGCCGTACACGAGAAACGCGATCGTGCCTTCGGATACGAGTTGATTTCACTCTTTCAAAATGATTTTCCGTGATTTGAACGGGAAAGTGTCACGTTCACCGAGAGTCAGATGGACACTGATAAGTGCGTCGCAGCTTTTTTTTTTTAAGTGAGTGCAAATGGAGCTTGATTGATTTGAGCACTAAAGCACTCCGAGTGTGCGCGTGCGGTGGAGGCGGTCGGGCGACGGGATTAATGTTTGCTATAATTGGGGTGCTGCGAGGTCAATGTTGGATTCTTAATGGGGTTCTTCATTCGGAAGGTGCGAGGGCGGACAAGGTGCCATCTCGTGGAAAAAAACAACAACTAAATGGCGACGGTGATGTCATATAAGCTAGCTCTGAGCAACAATGCTAACTCAATAAGTTCATCTCGGGATGATATTTGGGGGGGACAAATGAGGTTTCGTACGCAATCCACAATACGGCCCGAGTGGAGCTCGGAGCTCGTTGTGCATCTATACGTTGGGATCCCCGCAGCTTCGCCTGCAGTGTCAAAATGGAAATGATGGACAGGCAATCTATATGGAAATGGTACACAGGTCTAACAACACACTGTAGGCTTTATGGACAGCCTTGCTCTTAATCTGTGTGGGAGGGAGGGAGGGGGGGGGGGGTCCGTGTGTGTGTGCGTGTATTGTTGGGCTTTGACACATCCATCAGCTTTAAAAGTTCGTTCCCCCCCCCGCAACACTGCAACTGCCTCATCTTACGGTAAAAAGCTTTTTTTTAGAAAAAAATAAAAAAATAAAATCCTGTTTATTAAATCAAGAGAGAGTGGCTGCAAACATAAAGTCATGGGAAGACCCCAATGTAAAATGATGGGCTGAAATAGGTTGAAGTGCTGTGTTGTTTCCATGGCAACAGGTCAATCTACGAAAAACCTCCACGCCACAGATGTTATATTCCCAACCAGGAGCACCTCTGGTCAAAGTGACGTCGTAAAACATGTTGGGGTTTTTTTTGCTTTAAAATGTCAAACACCGGCACCAAAGGTTGCAAAAGAAAAAGTTGCATTTTCTTGTCAGAGGTGCAACTGCTGCTATAAATAGGTCACGCCGTTTGATTGGCGGCTTGAACAAAGCGCTGGCGTCTCGCGGCTCGGGTCGGGTCTTGGCATCAAAGCGCCGTTTCCTCCCCGAAAGCCCGACGAGCAAAGTGTCACAACAAATTAATGACGCTCCCATTGGCTTCCGTGTTCACCTGAGGATGATCTTGACGCAAAATAACAGAGGCGGCAGGTAAATCGGAGAAATCAAAACGTCTCTGAAGGGGCCGCTCGCAATGTATTTGGGAAAATATCTTGTAAGTGTGTGTGTGTGGGGGGGGGCGAAATACCACCATAGTGGTCTTGTTTTTCTTTTTTTTTTATTCTGTTTGAATCAAATGTGTTCAAGCATGGAAGGGGGGAAAAAAACAGTTTGTGCTGTTTGATAAAAGCCGGCTATAATGAGGCAGCATGAAACACAGCCTCCTCCTGCCCCTCGAGTTTTTTGTTGTTGTTGTGTGTGTGTGTGTGAAAGGAAACTCTCAAACACAAAGAAAGAAAGCGAGAGAGCGACGCCAGCCTCCGTCGCTGGATGCCACCGACGTTGCCGGAGGGAGCTTGAAGAGCTTTCCGTATTGTTTTTGATCAACTAGTGCACCTCGCGTCACCATTTTTTTTTCATTATACAGAGATGACAATAAATAAATCTTCCATTAAATGGTACGAGAAAACTGTGAGTAGATGAACTTTTTAAAATTCTGCGATGAGAGCTAAAATGAGCCCTCCCTTGACGAAGCTCTACTCAAGCGACACACGGCATCCCGAGGCGTCACAGCTATGCCGAGACAGCGCAAACATCACTTCGGGGAGGGAAAAAAAAAAAACTAATATTTGCCTCGCAAATGAAGAATTCACTTAAAAGTGCGGCAGCCAAAAACTCTCCAAAGCAATTACCGCCCGCTGTCTAAGATAAAACACCCCGGGAGGCCGGAAGAAGCAAGAGGGGGGGGGGGGGACATGGTCTATTCTTAGAAACCTAAAAGGTCCCTTTGGACAGGAACACAAAGATGGATCCCCTGGTTTTGGACAGAGATCCAAAGCTAGCTTCTCGAGAGAGAAAATAATTTGTATTTTGAGAATTATGACGAAAATGATGCTATCATTGCCTCCAGAGTGGAAAGTAAAAGCCCAAATTGGAAAGTCCAGTTAAATCAATGTGTTGTTTTTTTTTTCTTCTTCTTCTTCAACGAGTAAATTCTGGTCTTAATGGTCCGTGCTAACCGTAGTAGTCGAGTAAAAATAAACGCTTCGGGGTCTTGATGTGCAAGTGGGAGTTTGCACACTCCATTACTCATGCACAGACCAAACACGGAGTACGATTCCTCTTTATTTTTTAATTTTTTATCGCCACCCAATCCAACCTCGCCCTCCATGTAGCCGCTACATCTCATTAGCTATGATAGTCAATAAAAAGCAATGAGCATTAGTAAACACTCGAAATTTTCGCTAATGGCCTCCGACGTGCAGGCAGATAGTCTCCATGTAACGTTGACAACTTCATGGATTCAAAGTCCTCCGCCCTCGCTCGCTCTTCTCCGCCCCCCCCCCCTTCCTTGTCTCATTCACTTACTTAGCCTAATCCCCATTCCACCTTTCCAACTTCCTCCATCTGCAAGTCACGATGTCATCTGCGAACATCACGCTCTGCGGGGATTCCTGTCTAAGCTCATCTGTCAGCCCATCTATCAGCTTGGCAAGCAGGAGAACGCGAGGAGCCCATCCCTGACGCAATCCCATCTCCTTTCCAAACTCCTCGGTCACACCCTCTCAGACAAGCCCCGCATGCTTCTAATATACTTTCCTCCGTTCCTGTCCTGGTTCCAAAATTTCGTCCAATGAGTTATTTTTCTCTCTCACTCTACCAGAACTGCTTTGTTGAGCTACTTCCGGAATATTTTCCCTCTCGTGTAGTTCACACGATACCCGCGACCTCAATTTGGAGCTTGTGACCGGATCGGACAATCTTTTTCCCTCGGGGGCGTTCTTAAACTCTTCCTCTGCGATAACTCCATCGTCAGGAAATCTTTCTATCTACTCCACGATGAAACGAAGCTTCTAAAAAAAAAAAAAAAAAATCTAGCCTCACGACCTTCTCCCTAATCATTGGTCATCTCCGACCCATAATAGCGGAATGAAGACAAAAAGTGTCGAAATACGGAAGGGGCGATAATAAGAAGGGAATCATAGAGCTTCCATCCATCACTTCCTCAATTAACATTTGATCAGGATAGATGGTAGACTGAATTGACGTTTCATTAGCGAGCGGCCCGGCGTAGCATCGTGTCAGTCATGCTAATGGCCAGAGATGTCGCCGTGTCTCTCTTTTTGATTTGTTGCACTGTTCATTATTATTTATTATTATTCATAACGACACACTTGCTCTGTCTGTCCCTGACTGCATACTACGTTGTTGCAGGTCATTTAAATTGGTCATCATGTCTGCCATAGCTATAGCGATGCTAGTTTGCAGCAATGTGACTGTTAGCATGAGGTAGGTGGACGCGGGGAAAGGGGGGGGGGGGGAGCAGAGGAGACACTATAAATCAATCTATCATCTTCTGGACCCTCGACATGAGCGCCATCTTGCAAACAGTTGGTCATTTAACGCTTGGCCTGAAAGCTATTGAGTGTGAAAAGAGCTCTAATTGGCAAATCAAGGAACAACATAGGAGTGGAGACGATGGGAGCTGGGCTCAATCAATCCCTCGCTGAGTGGCGTGGCCATTCTCATTCAGCCGGAGAGTGAGCCATGTCCGCCCGCGACTCTCGGGTGGCTTCGGCGGGAGGGTCTATGACCTTTAAACTACGCAGAAGGGATGTTACCTATGGCCCTCCCCTGGCACGCTCGATCGATGCCGGTGCGAGACAGAGTGAGATCAATGGCGGGTTTAATGTAGTCCATAGCAAACATTGGCTTTTTCTACATGGCTTCTCTCTGCACAATTGTGCAGCCTCTTTATCAATATGCGTGCCAAACCATTCCATTCATGAAACAAATATTCCGTGATTTTTTTTTTTTAGACGTGACTTTTTGCTTCCCTCTCCCTGTTAAAATACTTTATCAAGACAAATGTCAACATTTGTCCAGACGACTGAGGCCTAGTCATGCTAAAATGTCACATTTCCATTCTTTTTGCAGGGGGAGCCTCTCAAGTGAGATGCGCACACACCCTTAAGGTGGATATGCTTCGACTGATAATGTGAGCGATAACCTTCGCTTGGCTATCATGTTAAAATCCTGACCTTGAATCTGAGGAGTACACTAAATAAAACTGGCAGAATTTTTTTTTTTGCAGGATTTTTGCGCAACTCGAAATACACAACAAGATAAAATAAACATGACATTGGTTGTAATGGGGAAAAAAAGCCAAGGAGTAGAAAAGTTTAGTTTCAAAGCTGCACTGCCCTCTAGTGGCGCATTACGTGTTCTGACATGTCTATTGTGTTCTCACCTTATTCTGAAGTTCTTGTTGGGTCTTATTGGATCAATTTCTTCTGGTGCCATTTTTTTCCTGGCAGTCTAATCAATGGTCGGTTGGAGTGGGATTTTAAGGACCCCCCCTTTACTCTATTGGGCCCTGTGGAAGAGGGGAAATTGATGAACATTTAAATGCAACTTTATTCAGAGTATTGTCCCCTTTCATATGGGGGGAACTGTACCATAAAGAGGGGGACAAAATACTGAAAAAAAAAGATTTTGTTTCTGATTGACAACAGTTGATTTACAGCACATTTCAGTTGGTGACCACAAGAGGGCAGCAAAGTATTAAGATTACACCGATGACGCGCAAAAAGCTCCTGGCCACACATTTGGTGACCAAACTTGGAATTCATTGCATTCTAAAAGAGTCCCTTGGGTTTAAACCTTCTAATTTATCCTGCAGAAGGCAAACTCACACACCCAGCTGGCACTGGTTTACACATTTCGGACGTCATGCATGGATTCTTGTAAAGAAGAAACACTAACAAACACATTTAACATCATAATCTTGTTCCTCCAGGAAAAAAACAAATGAGGAGCACTCTGGAGAGAGCCTGAATGTCATTTATATTTTGTATACATAAGAAAAACAAAGGAGGAGGGAGGGGGCGGGACCGAGAGGAGCTTGGGGGTTGTTTTAAGGAGCCTTTGATGATGCTTAAATGAAGGCTGAGGGTACCTTGGAAACATAACAAGTGAAATTAAAGCGCTTTTATAAATAGCGATTTTTATTTGCTGCTGTATTTCATTCTAGAGATGTTCCCGGACTGACTGAAATGGCTTTTTACGAGGCTCGGTGATGGATACAATAGCGCGCTTATCTTTATAGGCCCGCTGTCCATACACGCATGTGAATGTGCACACGCGTGTATTGTGTGTGTACTATATCAAGAAGTGTAAAAAAAAAAAAAAAGAAGAAGGTGGTTGTGATGGGGGTTGCCAGAGATTAAAAAAGGGTGTGTTAAGTGTTCCCAAGGCAACCTGCTGCCGCTACTTGGTCCTTGCAAAGTGCTCCCCCCCCCCCCTTGTTTCATCTGGAGCACCTGCACGTTGTTTGCTCGGGCCACGCTGATTATTTTCATGATCTCTCGGCACACGGCGGGCTCGGATGCGTCCGACATCCCCTCCCCGCCTCATCCGTTTGTACAGCTGCGAGCGAGGTCCAAGAACAAGTCGGACCGTGCCAAAGAAATACAAAGAAACCTGAAGAGCAACAATCGGAGATGCTCAGTGGCCTCCGGGCTGTTGATTCCTCGCCATGAGCCTAATTTAGGGAGGCTTGTCAAAACCAGAGGGGGGGGGGGGTCTCAGCGGGGGAAAGGTTGGAGTGAAGGCCACGAGCGGAATAACCTATTTGCAGTTCAGTGAGTGAACAATGGTGGTGCCACAAGATGGCTCCAAAGTCTTGGCAATTATGAAAATAGCAATCGGTGTCAAGGAAGTCAAAGTAGGAACTCAGTTGCAGGTTTGCAATTGCTATTCATCATGCGATGATTTTTCTTAAGGTGTTTTTGGTGGTATTACAAAAGAAGTCGTGGATATGGAAATTGTCTACAAAAGGTCTTGAACTAGCTCAGTGAATGAAAATAATACAAAATGGCTCCCGCGTTTCCTGTTAGTTCCAATAACTCCTTCCTGATTCTCAGGCTGGCGAGGAAGGAACCGCCGTCTGGTCGCACGGTGCTTGCCACTTCCCCTCGGCCCCACCCACCCACCCACCCTCCTCCACTCTCCTTCTTGCCTTTTTGTTGTTATTGTTGTTTTCCCTCAACGCTCTCCCACGTGGACTCGCGCAAACGTGGACGAGTCCCAACCAGCGACATTTTCCAAAATGCGCCCGTTCTTCATCTGATTTTATTTCCGTTTTTTTAATCATCTAATCAGATTTTTTTTTTTATGCATCCCCACAGAGGCGTGTGCTCTAACATGATTGAGCGGCGTGGGGCCATTAGCCGCCAAAGCGCTGCTGCATTATTAACCAGCTGCACTTGTTTACACTCTCCCAGTATGATATGGACGCACATGTTGTTTACTCTCCCCTACCCCACCTCCAAATACGCCCCCCGCCCCCCCCTTCTCATCCAATAAGGGGGAAAGAAGATGGCACTCGAGTTACGGGCAACAATGGTGGCATTTAATAGGAGTCGTGGTCGCTAGGCGACGGCCGCCGG
The DNA here is from genome assembly GCF_054491065.1 of Syngnathus leptorhynchus. NCBI lineage: Eukaryota > Metazoa > Chordata > Actinopteri > Syngnathiformes > Syngnathidae > Syngnathus > Syngnathus leptorhynchus. The sequence continues at coordinate 1,986,923 of NC_141212.1, read as the reverse complement.
ACGGACTGGTGTTGGATTACTGATCGTTTCATAATTAATTAGGGGTTATGAATAATTGATTGAGAAGTGTTGGGTAATTTACAGTCGTGTGTAAATGGGACCCACTTCGCTGCCCTGACCCAAGTGCGTGTGTGTGTGTGTGTGTGTGTGTGTGTTTGTTAGTACAAATGAGTGTGTAAAGTACCAAGGGAGAATTTTACAAAACAGCACTTTCTGAGTGTGAGCTTCCAAAATTTGATTCCGTCCAATTTTTATTGTTTCGATTGTGTTCAACTGTGCACAAATACCTCACGTTTGGACTCGTGCCACTCCCGATAACAAATTCCTGCCGGATGAAACACGACGGCAACTATTCACCTCGGGTTTCTCTCATTTTGCTTTTCCATCTTTGATATGTGAAGTTATAAAAGCACCATTGCTCTGGATGTTGGCATGGAAACATTAATGAGGGGCGGGGGATTGGAAAGAGAAGCAAAAGAAGAGAAGAGGATGGAGGTGAGAGGTAGACGAGCGGCGTGTGGGAGTATGAGTGGGCCGCGGAGCGAGCGGGGGAGGCGGGGGAGAGAGAGAGAGAGAGAGGATGGCAGGGAAGATCAGGGGCGAAGGATTAATGCAGCTGAAAGGAACCGATTCAATCATACAATCCGACTTGCGGCAATATTAAAGACATCTATTGTGACGCTGCTTTTTTTTTTTTTCTTCACGTGACCCAAAACTTTCGAAGTCATGGAAAGAAATGGACACCTTTGAGCGGGAGACGCATAAAAGGTGGCGAGGGAAGCGAACAAAAAGCCGTCAAAAGAAAACAGAGGAGGCGCTTGAAAGGCGATGCAGATTAGCGGCGGTGTCGTTTTCCTCCTCCGAGGCCTTTCGATGCAGCCCGGTTTTAAATCTCGTCGACGAGGTTAGCCAAAAGAGAAGCGAATGGGCCCGCCCGTTTACTGACGAGCTTGACAGGGCGTAAAAAACGGCGGACAGTTTAACGGCGGGCCTGCAGTTGGTTGCGTCTGTGTTTGTGTCTCGCCTCGTCAACTTTGGAACTCGCCTCGGTGCTGGTTGATGACCTCGCCGGAGGTCTCGCCACTTGTCCGAGGGTTAATGTTTGGACCGCGTGACGAGCGGCGGGCAGGTTTACAAGCAGAGAGTCGGGAAGGATGTACCTGAATAAACACGCAGCTCGTCCTACCCCCCCAAAAAAAAAAAAAAAAGAAGTAGCCCTTCTCTTTTTACGTGGTGTAAATGTTTGAGATTGCTCATCAACATTGGTGTTGGATTTAAGAGAGGGAATACGGAGGCTCATGCAAAGTTGCGGTTGGGTTGGGGGTGCACGGGGGTTAGGACCCCGGGGAGCCATCAGGGACGTGCCCTGGGAAGAGACATCGTGTCACGGCGATAAAAAAAACATACACACCCTGTCAAGCGGGGGGGGGGGGGGGGGGGCGGCAAGGGGAGGGGCAGGGGAGAGGAGAATGGCCGCACTTGAATGAACACAGAGCGGCGGACAGAAAAGAAAGCAGTGTTTAGTTTTTATCTCCGAGCATTTTATCTTATTTTTTTAAAATATCTTACTGTTTGTCAAATTTCTCTTGTCTGTTATTTTATTTTTCATTTTCTTTTTTTCATATCTTACGGTTTGTCAAATTTCCTTTTTTATTTGATTGTTTAAATCTTGAAATCTAAGAGCCCGCCCTCCCCTTTTTAAAGAGGAGTAAGCGATGGTGTGATCATGTATCACTTGAGTGGTACTGCCAAGTTTCAGACGTCTTGCGTTAAAGCGAAATGCGCGGCAAGACATGCAGGTGGATGTTCAAAAAAATGCTTTCGATCCAAATCAAAGGTTGCCCCCGTCAACCTTCTCCTCGGCCATCCCCGAGGAGCTCCAGAAGGAAAACACACACCCCTGGACTCGGTCCCACATGTGTCCCCACCAAGCTCTGGGACCACGATCAAAGCTTCTTCCTTTTTCTTGCGGGATCAAACGAGGTTGGAATATTTACTGCTTTGTTTGGGCACTGGGGTCCCCCCTTCAGACAGGAAGGATGCCTCGCCGGTGGCAATAAACAACAACCCATGGCCGTCCCGTCACCACATCCTGAAGATCGTCTCGGAAATATGCTATCGAGGTCATTTGACACCTCGGGCTGCCCTTATCGCTCGCTATAAAGCTCCATTAAGAAACGGGACGGCAATCGAGCAAATATTTCATACGAAGCCAGCATATGGTTACTGTTTATTGCTTGGGTCGGTTTTATAACTGTGATTAAAACAAGACAACTCAGGACTGAAACAGATGTTTTATGGCCCACAGGACAGATAAAGCACAGCAGTGGCTTTTCCACACAGCACTTAAAGGCCCAATTTTCTCCGATATTATTTTCGACTATCTTTGCAATCTACAAATGAAATTAGACTACGGAAAGATTTCATTATCTTATCGTACGTGACGGGGAACAATTCTGGGGGGGGGCGCGGAGTCCCGCAGGGATGCGACTCGAGTCCCCTCGCGTGTTATTCCAATAGTGCTGTGAACCGTAGCGTTTGTCTTCACACCCTTGATTGCAGCTTGACCGTACTTAACGACTTTTGGCAACAGGTAGCGCGGGTTTGGCTAGCGTCCCCTCCCAGCGGCAATTTTAAGGACTGCTCTCTGTCACCCAGCTGCTATCTCAGCCTGACAATCCAAGTGTGAATATTCATTAAGTCGGCCCCCGTAAGCGTTGGCCTCGCCAGTATTTGTATTGCGGGGCCACGGGGATCTCATTAAAGCGCTCCGGGTTCCGTTTATTGCGAGCAAATATGGAATGTGTTTTTTTTTTTTTTCATGCGTCCCTTATGAGAGCTACATCATACACGTTGCTTCAATGAACCAAGTTTGCGCTGGAGAGAATTTTGGCTCAGACTCATCAAAAGCCAAGATCCCTCGCTGACACCCCCGCCTCAATAATTAGCTTTCCTCATCCTGGAAGCTTTGGATGGCACAGAGATGCCGAGCAATCTCGACATCCTGGTCTAGGGAACAGTTGGAGGCCTGTTTCCTGCCGACACCCCTTTGGCGGATCCAACGCCAACAAATCGCTCGTTTTAAGCCGAGCTCCTTGCCGAGTGGCGTACTTAGCAAAGAGCTTTATGTTTTGCCCAATCCTGTTAGTCAAACAGGGACCCCTGACTGGGCAAGAGGAGACAGATGGTCCAATGCCCTCAGAAATGAAAGTCATCCAGAAGAAACGACATTTTGTTCCTATATTTGACCGTACAGGAGTTGGATTATTCTATTGACCGCTATCTCCGCGATTGGGCACGCCGTGTTGTGTTGCTGCACCAGGGTACAATTTCACACCATTGTGTCCCGCCCGGGCCGGTAGCGTCGTTTATTCTTGAGGGCATCATGGGAATGCCTTTTCCCACTATGAATGAGCGACGGCTGATGATTTAAACATACTTCCTTCATGCTGGCGATTTATGGGGGGCCTGGCACGGGAAGTGGGTGTTTTTTTGTTTATCATTTTCCATTCACTGCATCAAAGATGTAAGGGAAGCCTTTGTGTTCCCCCCCCAAAAAAAAACCCGTAAACATAGCCCTCTGCTACTTATTAGATTTATGTGTCACGAGCGCCATATTTAGCAAGTGTTTGATTGACAAAACAATGATTTGTTTCTCTTTTGTACGACTGTTTACGCCCACCCGTCGGCTTCTTCAAGTCGACATCATTGCAGCGCTGTAAATAAAGACGTATTCATTTTTTTTTTTAGATTGATTTTCTAATATATTTGATCTTAAAAGATGAGGAATATAATAACAATTATAAAAAAAAGAATATAAAATAGAATATTTAAATTTGAAATAATATTCAAATGATTTGGACTTTCACCAAAATAGGTATTTGACGCCATTTTCCACAGCGCACACACGGCCCGGTAGGCTTCACTCGGCTGATGTTACACAGCTGGCCGCCGCTACCTCCGCGGGATACCCGACGCTGCCGCTGATGGATGTACAAGTGTAACATGACGGCTCCCTCCTTTCATTGGACATCCGGCGGATTCCATCCAGACACACGCCGATAAAAGCGACTGGGTTACACACTCTCGCTCGCTCGCTCGCACGCGCCGGCACTCGCTGCAAACGCGCATCCTTCATGCATAGCTTTATATGAGCTTCTTTGTCAGGCCAGCCATTATGGGAGCGATGGCGATCACTTTCCGACTTGGCATCAAGTATTCATCTTGACTAAACCTGCCGGTCAAGCTCCATTAGGGAGAAGACTTGCTTATTTTCAGGGATGGAAAATAACGAGGCACAAATCCTGTATTTCAGAATTTTGTTAAATTTGTATTTCTCCTTATATATATATGTATTTTTTTTTTCCCCGCACTATTCTTCTACTTAAGTACATTGAGGGGTTTGGGGAGTGGCCACCACCTGCTCCATTTCACACATTATGTCACACCTTAGGGGCCTCATGCCATCCCGCAAGGCAATCATTACTCCGCCACACGTTTGGATGCCATCAAACTCAGCGCAGCAGGGGGGGGTGGAAGAGCCCGGCTGTTGCCATGGCCACCATCACTCAGCAGACTTTGGAAGAGAGATGGCGTTGAGGTCTGCGATTGGCTACGGGAGGATTTTGACCAACGGATACTGTCGTTATGCAAGCGCGCCATCCAAAATAGGCACGCGCTACTCGCCAAGTGAGAAAGTTGTCCGCGGAAAAGGGAAAATTGCTCTTTCTTCTCTCTGTTGCAATCCACTCCAGCACAAATTGACATTGCATATATATTCCCTCAGCTGGTAACTAGCTTGATGAAAAAAAAAAAAGTTTTGAAGTTGAGAGAAGCCGTTCAAGTCTATCGGGCCATCAAAGGAAGAGGAAAACATTTCAATCATCAAGCACAAACACGCTGCTCTGTTCAGATACCAGAAGCAAACTAATGTGAAACGGAAAGCGCCAAAGAACTTGCAGATACTGTACTGGGTCACTAATGGTCACTGCATCGTACGTGATGCTGGCCAGAGGGACCAGACGGCCCAAGACTGATCCGGAGGGGTGGTGCACATTAATGAGCCGTTCTAATCGTGCCATAAAAAAAAAAAAGGTCCAATTTTATCGACCGGCGAGAAAGCCAAATGGGCACAAGTCCGCAGATGTGTCTCGACCCGGCAACATCTGCAAGCCATTCACTTAAAAAGCACTTTTGGGGATAAAAAGATGCTTGCATGGGCCAAAGTAGGATTTAAAGGGAGTTACTATGACAAGGCGTCATCTGCTGTCATCAAAGTTTGCTTGCATTCAATTTTTGAAAGCAATAAAAAAAAAACATCCCTAGTCGTGATTATTTCCCAAATTCCTGAGATAAACCTCATGTGGAGAGACCTCCTGGAATTTTCCCCCCTTTGCAACACGAACGCGGATAAAACTGTCAACATACAATCAAATAGAATAAAAACCGCCATGAGCCAATTTTGCAGCATTTTTCACGCCGCTTTCCAATGTGATTTCTCCGTACCTAATAAAGTGTCCTGAACTTTCGTCCCAGCAGTAAAAAAAAAAAATGGCTGTGTGAATTAGCTGCTCGGGATAATTGGCCTGGACGTGAACGGAGCGGGGTGATGTGTGGCAGATGTATAGTGATTAACGCCGCCTGCATGCCCAGGCAAGGAGGACATTAGCAAAGCAAACAGCGTCCGGGGCAGCTGCCGTCGAGGGACCGGCTTATCGGGGTCCTTGGAACTCATGCTCAATTAGTGTGCGCCGACGTGGTCGCCTCCGTATTTATTGCTGCCGGGAGAGGAGGGGGGGGGGAGGTTTCTTCAGCCTCGACGTGGCGGCTCGTGATTGACAGCTGCAGCCATTGCCGTAATAAATCACATATATAAGAAAATATAAGCCGGTCGATAGCGAGAGTTCACCGGCGGCCTATTTAACCCGGTGAACTTGCACTTGACGTGCACGTTGGCACACTAGTGGCCATTCTGACGTCCATTGTGGCCCGCTCTGTCATTACGGCTGAACAAACAATGGTCCGAATGAGCGCTGCCACTCTAAACAAGAGCCCAACAAAAGGCGAGTCACATCCCCCGGCCGGAGCGAAAGGAGAGCACAAGTCGGAGCTGTAAATCACCCGGCGACCAGTGAAGTAAAGTTCATTTGCACACGCAGACGCTCTAAATCACGGCGGAGTGGCGACCCGTGTCGTTTGGCACCTTTGCCATGACCTCGCCGTGAGGTCCCGCCAAGGGTCGCATTGTACTTTTTTTTAAGATAAGTCTATTAATGGAATTGAATGATTTAATACTTATTGTAAGTCACAGTGGTGAGAGGAAAAAAATGCCAGCATTTTAATTCATTTCAACAAGCCGATTGATATGCGAATAAATTCAGAGCCTTTGGCAAAACTGGAAGACAAAAAAAAACAAAAAACTGTGTACAGTATTCTATATTTCAACACACTTGAGCGTCCATCCTAGAAGGTAACAACACAAACACGGCAATTTATGACTATTTCCATGAGTCAGTGTTTTGCAAACAATTCGCACGAGCAGGTGCGTACGTTAGCGTAAAAAAAAGTTGCCCGAACACCATTAACCCCAAACATGGCTGATAAAGGGGAAATAAAAACACTTCCAAAAACAAAATAGATGCTGATACCAATTAGTGTCACTTTGTTATAGATTTTTTTTGGAAAACAACTTTCCTTCGGTCCTCCCTGAGGTCAGCGGCAAGTTAGCTTAGCTTTAGCCTAGCATGAGACTCTCTTTTCTACACAAAACCTTGTGGAATACAATTTGTATAATGCTATTATGTCTTGGAGTGAGTCATGCTAGTTTGACCTTTTCAGAAATTCAATTAGGTACCTTTAGTTCAACATTTGATGCCGTGTGGCTAATACGCTCTTTATTTTCGCAAGCAAAGGCAAAGTGGTGCCGTAACGTTTCGTTTCCGAAGGAGATGCTATTAAATTTCCTTGACGAAGCAACAAAGAGCACCTTGGCTGTAAAGTGGAACAATGTGTATCCCGTACGAGACAACCTTGCGCAACACGCGCATTCGAATGTGCCGCTGTGACAAAACACATATAAAACAACATTGGCTAAAACAGGGAGGAAAACGCCATGACACTATCAACATCCGTGGAGAGTCGTCCAAAGTGGAACGCTAATAAATGCCATGTGCAAATTTGATCTTATAGTTGCGGCCTTTCCTGGGAAAACACACATTTGGGACGTATAGCGCCATATAATTCCAATATTTAAAACCACCCGTGCGCTCAATATGTCAAAGCAAAGTAGAGCAAAAATATAACAAGAGCGTGAATGGAAAAGTTTTTCCCTCTTGTTGAATTAATTGGTTGCTGTATAAGATTTATGCAAATAATCTTAGTGAAGGGTTTGTAAGGTACAGTATTTGGCCACACTTGGCACTCAACTGCTACTGGTTAGCGACCACCCGCTTGCCAAATAGTGAGCCGCTACTGCGCAGTGATAAAAAAAATCAACACTTTGGGCCGTGGGAACCAGCAAGATGCCTTTCTGTACCTTTTTCAGACCGATTGTGAAGCAAACTGTTGCTTTAAGATAAATATCAGACATTTCTGCTGGCTCAGCGTGTCACTTAAGCTCGCCGCGTCGCCTATCGAGCGTCACGTTTCACCTTCTCGTTTGGGTCCGACACAGGTACCCACTTCTAAATATCACTGTGGGGTGTGCGAGAAAAAAAAGAAAATGTCAAGTTGGGTTTAAAAGGCCCTGGAGGAGAGAGAAGCAGACATTTGGAATCATTTCTTACGAGGAGGAATATTGACCCACAAAGACGCGTAATTCCTCAAGTCTACAGGATCAAACGATGTTTAAAAAGCACCTGGACATCGTACAAAGAGTTCCATGTGTTTTTTTTTTGGGGGGGGGGGGTTTACAATGCCAAGCACTTCAAGGGTGCTGGGAAAGGTCCATGCAAGTCCACTCCGTCATTATTGTCTGCATGTGCGGCCACCCCATTGTGCCCACTAGCCAATCCCCCCCCCCACTAATGGTTTCAACAGAAGGCGGGCCACTTGAAATAAAAGAATCGTATTTCCGGCCCAGAAAAGAGGCATCGGTGAGCTCGCTAAATTCACCTTGGAGAAGTGTGTAAAAAAAAAAAAATGACAGCTGCAAGAAGCCATGACGGACTTTTGTTTTTTATAGTCAACCAACTAATCCGTCAATTTTAGGTTGTGACCCCAACTGCAATTTCCTATGAGGAAAAGGAATTGCCTTGGCTGAAAAGTGCTTGTCAAATTTACACACCTCGTCTTTCTAGGAGACCCCCGAAGCGATGTTTTGGAAAAAAATAATTGGGGGGGGGGGGGGGCAAACCATTTTGTGGTCAGTGTCAACATGCTGCAGCTTTTCGACTCACTCCTCAAATGTTAGTGTACAACACACGCACACAGCCACATGTGGTATATATACAAAATGTCAGCTTTCAGTAATCACAAGTTTCTACTCTTGTTTTTTATTCTATTGTGCTGTGCTCTGTTGTTCCCTGAGGGATATTTTGATAAGGCGACATGTAAACTATTTGGACCGTTCTCGGTAAACACGCCAGTTACCCGAACGACCGCCTGTGTTATCGACGAGGACCGGCGGAAGAGCCGCCGATGTTAAATAGTCGAGCGACTCCGTAGGGCGGTTTGCCAGTCGGTAGCTAGCGCGAGACGTTAAAGCTAGCATTCCACGCCTGCATTACGTTTTAAAATTCATAATGCTTCTTGATGCTAAAAAAAAAATAATGTGTGTTATTCCAGCCCATCTTTCTCGACTCATCTCATGAGAATTTTGGACGCTGGTAGTTCCTCCCTCATTGCTCTTTGGCCTGTGATGTACATGTTTGTGTGTGTGTGTTTTTCTTCTCCGCTCAAAAAACCTAAATTGAGACAATCACCAGGCGAGCTGTCATTCTTCCAGCCACTGGAATGTCGGGGAAAACCTCCTTCACATTTCGGAGTCAGAGCAAAGTAGGGAGTTAAGGGTCGTCGGAGACTTCGAGACTGGGGCCCATTATCGATGCATAATATTAGCGGAAGGGGCGTAAAGCGATGGCGAGCGGCTAGCTGGGCGCTAATGTAAACAAAACGTTTGCCGTCTCATTCGAGCGCGCAAAGGCGTTGCTTGAGTTAAGTCCAAGCACGCGGCAAAACACACTCCAGATGGCAATCGCGATAAACGCCCGCGACAAGATCCGACATGCGGGACATAACCAGATGCGCCTTCAAAAAATGTCAGTCAAAACCACACGTGCGCCTTTCATTTTTAAATGAAAGATTTCGGGATTTAAGTGCCCTCGTTCTTCGCCGTGTCCGGGCTGACATCACGGGGGAATGACGGCAAGAAAAGAATGTCATATATTTTCTGAGCAAGCTAATTGATGGTCGAACCTCGCCCAGATGGCTGCTGTGATGTTAAGTGTGTGAGGCCATGTGTTATATGTACTATATGATGGAGGAGCTGCCTTACTCCCCACCAAATCAAACTCTGGCCAATGTCACACTTGCGCCTCAGGGAGAAAATAACCCTGGGAACCAAAGCCCCCTCACCCCCGATGAGAAAAACACAAACAGGACAGACCCTCGGAATCAACTCGATTTATAAGCTGAAGGCTCCCGATTAAATGCGCACCAATTGAAATCCAAAGCTGCAGAGAAAGGCAATTATCATTACTGCAACTGTGCTCGGAATGATCCCTCTTTCTTTTTTTCTTTTTTTTTTTTCCTTCAAGCTGTTTGACGATCTAAAGAGTTCACTCTCGCGGTCCATTAAGGGCACCGAGCCATTTAGCAAAACAAATGGCATCAAACCGGAGCCCCCGTGACGGAAGGAAACTGCACCAAAATTACCCTCCAGTCTATTAAGGTCATTATTATGTTTTCTTTTCCACATCACAATGTAGTGGGGGGGTTCGCCGTAAACACCTGCCAGTAAAATAATACAGAACAAGGGAAGTCGAGCACGAGCGGGCCAGAATATTAGGAACACCTGCACTATCCAACGGGACGGATACCTAATGAAGAGGCCCTTTGGGTGTATGTTGTTGCCATACAAACAAATGACAAGAGGAGGAGGATGTCTGGCCAGGCTCAACAAAGTGCTACAGTCAGTATTGTTGTGAGTGTAACCACGACGACCAACAACAGGTGACTTTGAACCGGTCTTTCCGGCTTAGTGCTTGTACCTTAGTGTGATGCTTCGTAATTAGCATGCCCCCCTCCCTCCTAAAATGACCGATCATAACATTGCTTGTCTACAAGTGTTGCTGCACTTTTTGTGTTTTTTTAAAGCGCTATACCACCGCGACATGCTATTGAGATATTAGTATTAAGCTAGGAGTCTTAAATACAAAACTGGTTGATTTGAGCACTATTTTTCTTTTGAGTCTTTTCTCAATCCGGACAACGGCAATCGCCCGAGGGCGTCGTTGAGGTCAGCCCGTGTCACACGCCAAAGTAATTGAATCCCTCCTTTTAAGCCATATTGTATTAAGGTGTGTTATTACTGCCACTCATAAATGCACTTAGGCCCCGCCGCCGTCCAATGGGCCCCATTTGTCAAGTCGGAATAACGGTCTGTATAATTTAGCTGGGCGGGACTGGCGGACAAGTGTTATTGTCAAAACGTGGCATGCTTTTTTTTTAATAGATTGCAAAGCGGATAAAAGGGGACTTTGTCCTTGTCCCGACAAGGACAGCATATAAAAAAAAGAAAATGTTTTTCTCGCATCTGCTCCATCTGAGGTACAAGCACTAAGTATTGTCAGCTTCCACGAGTACCCGATACTTTCATCGAAAATGATAATCAAACCAATCCGTTATCAAGGAACAACGCTATTAAACTCGCAAATAAATTCTCTCATCCTCGCTGAAGGCACCTCCTCGTACTCCAGTCCCAAACTAAGAGCCCAATCGCATCACGTTGATCAATAAGGGATGACATCATTAGGCAAGGGAAAACACACAAATAATTGCGTCTGCTTCTCGCCGCACTCATCTCGTGCACTCTGCTGGGATCACAGAATACAGTGGGCCTCCTTTGAAGGGATCAAGGAAAAAGGCGCCCCGCTGCTAAATAAACACGAGTTCAAAAAAAAAAAAAAGCCGGATTTGTTTGTGAGAACTCATTTGGAAGTCCGAGGTGACTTCAACAGATGCGATCCCACCTTGACAGAGTTTGGAACATCCCTCATGATCAATGGGGGTTTACTGTATTAAGATTATTTCCCATGAAATTAAAAAGAATGAAGATGTTGTTCAACTTTAAAGGTTTCCTCGCTGTGCTATAGAAGACAGACGTATGGAAAGCGGAGAGAAGGACACTTCCTGTTTACCAGGTGATGACAGATGGAAGTCGAATCTACGAGGTGGAGGAAGGACGTGACGACCGCCGCGGTTAAGAATTGTCATAAAAGTTCTTGTCATGCCACTTTTGTTTGAAAATTGAATTAAGGAGTGAAGAAAAGGGGGGGGAGGCGAGCCAGCCGGGCCCGGAGCGCTGAGGAAAGAGGCGGGGAATTCGCTCGGCCAATGGCGGCGGCGTGTGACGCAAGACGGGAAGCCACCTGATGTGAGAGGGGTCAGATAAAACGCAACACGGCTGACGCTCGCACGGGGCAGGTGCTTCCTCCGCAACACACACACACACACACACACTATATTGGGCTCAGCTGTGTGAGAGGCTTTCCCAGACATCCAGCCCACGCAAGCACGCGCATCCTCAGACGGGGTGGGTTGTTTTCGGGGGTAGCGGCCTTTCGTACAGGGCCAAGGAGGACGGAGGACAGCGCACGCACGCACGCCCGGCTGCAGGAAACTGTCAAGAGTGTTTGGTCGCCTCCTCCTTCGTGCTTCCAGCTTCCATATTGGACAGAAGCACTCGACAAAAGCTTTTAAGTTTTAAAAGGAAAGCCCGAAAATAGGAACGTCCCCCCCCCCACACACACACTTTTACGTACGAGAGGGATTTGGAGGGCTCATCCTTCCTATCTCGTTTCCTCTTTTGTACAGGAAAGCTTACTTTTGTTGTGCGACTAAATGCATATGAATAAAGCATCTGTGTAGTGTCACTTTTTTTTTTTAAAGTAAAGAGAGGGGCGATGACAAACGCTCAATGAAGAAAAGAGACAACGATAAGTTTGGCCGAAGGCAGCGCTGTTGACGCTCACGGGTCAATCTGTGCTGAAATGGAATTTAAAAAATAAATCAATAAAAATAATTACAACTACAAATCAACTCCATAACCATAAAAGCCGCTTTCATCAAGGTTCATTGAAGTTTTCCTTAAGGAGCAATTTGATTTTTTCTTTTTTTAATGCGGGCGGAACTGTTTTTGTATCAAAGGCCAGCCAAGCATCACATTTAATGTCTCCTTGGCGTCAAATTGTGAAATAGGAGCCATAATTACGATTAAATATCTGATTAAAGACATCGGGAAGGGGGGAAATTATTTTTAATTAAACAACACCAATGAATCACAAATGACTGGTCATTTTGCAATCGGTAAGCACGCAACCTTTTTCCCCCGATTTTTTTTTTTTTAATTGCAAATAGCCAAATCAGCCGAAATGAAATTTTTGTGCTGTCCCGCCATTCTCGCGCCAACTCGAGTACAGGCCGGCCGGCCGGCTCACCTCGTACCCAACAAACACTCTGGGATTGTTTTGAGCTGTCTGGTGGAGGAAGGAAAGCGGTGTGAGAAAGTGGCTGTTTTTTCGAGGCGGACAGGAATTGCCCTCACGGTGCACGGTTCCTCTCCTCGCAGCGGGAACAATGCCGTGGCGTCACACCCCAGCGCTGACCCTCGCCGTTTCACATGGAAAAATGTTCCCAGAATTCCGCTCCCAGGCTTTGGCGGGGAGGGAGCCATATACGTGAAAGAGAGTGCCTCTGGGCTCATTTGTTGCCGTGACGACCCACCATCCTGCTGATTGGCTGGGCGGCGGCGAAGGGGCGTGGCCAGCGAATGGGAAAAATATGTATGCGCCAGCTAATCTGTGCTAACATTGCAGCTCTGCTTACCTTTTGATGTTCTAGCGCTTGTGCGCGGTCCATTTAACTAAACCACATATTCTCAAACTATTTCGTTTTTTAGTACCGGAAAACGTTCCAAACATCCGATACTCTCTATACGCATGAAAACATTCCCGTTTCCAACCTCATCCAACTGAGGTCATAATTCCTTCACAACAAAGGCGAGCTATTAGAGCGATTTTAATAGTCTCCTCCCGAAGTAACGTTATACCCCCGCTCGGTGCTCACTGACCCTTTTATACGTCCTTACATAAAAACTCACTGCAAGAACAAAGTCGTCATTTTAGTCGGTTGCAAATTTGGGAATTTTACCCGTCTTTTGTAACAAGAACGCCACCGCCGACGTTAAATTTAGCTCACCTCGGTTCCCGCAACGTAAACAACCTTGTGATCTCGCCGATGATCCCGGGGGCCAGGATGAGGCCGATACACGGGAAGTGGCTCAGCAGCAAGCTGCATCCCATAATAATCCGGACGAGAAATGCCGACAAACAATCTGGAACGGCGCGAGGTGACAGATAACGCCGACGAGGCACAAACTCTAACCCCGAAACCGGCACGGAGGGATTTTTTTTTTTTTCTTTTCTTACTAGCGAGACACGCAAACAACATGACGCTTGTGTACATCGAGATATAAACGCACAACGTGTGACAAACACTGTTGATCTTAAACGTCTCGGGACCGCCTAAAAAATTGCATCGACAACCAGCTGGACTCGGAATTCCCTGCAAAACGGGCCGGCCATTCTGCCGGAAAGCATCTGCGAAGCATCTCACCGCCTCAAACGCAACCCGGCTCTGATTTTAGACACTTTTTTTTTTTTTCCCTAAATCATTTAAAGGTGTTAGCAACAGTCTTGTCTGTTGTGTTATTGTCACTTAAGATGCATTTTAGCAGTTTCCACTACGGGAAAGAAAATAACAAGAACACAGCCAGTGAGAAAAGATTTGTGTTACCATGGATGGAATCTTTTGGATTTTGTTTTTTTCTTTTTGGATTCACCTGCTGAGTCCTGAGCTGAGCTTTACCTCGTTTCAACCTTCACATCATACGTGTACGACTCGGACGGGGGGGGGGGGGGGATTGGAACTTGAAAGGCAACCTCGGTGACTGTACTTCACACCTATTCCACACACATGCACACGCATACTGTCACGAACACGTAGACAAACACGGCAGCCTGGACGTTGAAGATAAGGAGCTGTGACAGAGAGGGGAGGAGGGGAGGGGGGGTGGTATGTGAGAGCATGTTTGTGTGCATTTTATTTTTTGGGCTGGGAGGAGGAGGGGTGCTCAACAGGACGTGCTGGGGGGGGGGGGGGGGAAGATAAAAAAAAAAAAAACACGGCCAGATGACAAAGAGAAATGACAACTGTGCCCAATTGGCAGCTTTTGCAAACGGACCGCGGTGAAAGGAAGAAAGAAGAAGAAGCATCAAGCTCCCTATCAGATCGATATTAAATGGAGGAGAGGGGGGGGTCCCTGGGAAACAACAGTGGAACCAAAAGGGAAGCCGCGAAAGGAAAACAAGGACTCCTCCCTGTTTGACAAACATGGAGTATGTGCACGACACGTTCCCCCTTCCTTATGGAAGGTATGTTCATCGCCATATAATGTCTGCCAGATCATCTGATGGCAGCGGGGCGGAGGATGAGAGTTGGCAGGGTGCCTGGCCGGAGCAGGTGCAGCCATACTTGCCCATAATATTGATGTAAAGTGGGGGGGGGGGGGGTTGACCCTGTCCGTGAGAGATTAAGGAATGGTAGAGGTGGTTTGGGGGAGGGTGGGGGTGCATCAGTTTACCCCATGCCACTGCTCCAGTGCGGCATCGTGGAAAATGCTTCTCAGTGGTTTCCTGTGCATTGCCATTATCAGGCCTTGTTGATAGACCAGCTTCACCCCCCCCCCCCACACACACACACACACCAACTTCCTGCCTCTCTTCCTCAACCTTTTCCACCCCACTTCCCCTCCCACACTCAGCTCAAAGTCATGAATCACCGCTGCCACGGCTGGCCAAAAAGCGCAGGGCCAGCTCACGTTGAGTCACTTTTGGCGTGAGGTCATTTTCTTTCGATCCCGGATCGCAGACCGGATGGGCAAGTTGGGAACTATTAAAGATGGTGACACTCCGAAGAACGGCCGAGGGCTGGATCGGTCTGTCGCATTGACAGGACGTGACATGGAGCATGTGCGGAGGCCCTGATAGAGAATTTCGAGCCGGTGAGAACGAGAAAAGAAAACAGCGCGAGGGGAAGGAAAAGGAAACACTTAGGTGTGCTTGATATCCTATCAGCCGCCAATAGCCAAAGCAGCCATGAGAATAGCGCCTTGCTATTCAGACTCTCATTTTAGATTGGGGATGAGAGTGGAGATCAAATGGTGGATGGATAAAAGCGGGTGTGGGAGCGGGGGGGGGGGGCAAATCAGAGTTCCTTTTTGTTCTTGAAAATGCGCCTCAGATGTTTGACAAAAGAGAAAAGTAGGGAAGACGAGTGAGGGGGGGGGTCGGTGGGGAGGGAGACAAAACAAACAGCAATTAAGGTAGTTTGCGATTGTGTCTGAAAAAGAGCTTGGTCGTCCCGTCCTCTAGGAAACATCTGCCATATTGATGTACGAGGCCCGGAAAAGACAAATTCCTCCTATCCCTGAAAAAACCTCCGTCCCGGTGGGCCGTGTATTTATTTGGGACGCGGTCGCTCTGGCGTACACGCACACAAACATAGAGAAGGCTCTCAAACGTATCACTTGTAAACGTCGATAAGACGGCTCAGGAATTCCAGACAGATCGGGAGGGCGGATAACGGGATACGTCGTCTCTCGCAAAAAGCCATTTGACATCATCCGTACAATCATATGAGACGCGAGCGTTGCTAATTCATCATTCGTTTTTAAAAAAATAAAATAAAAAATGGCCTGCGTGAGGTTAAGGAGCCTTGTTGTGCCGTCAACAGAGTAGCGGTCTTGCAAAGTGTGTTGCTGTTTTGATATCAACACTCAGCAGTCACCTACACGCCTAAAGGACACACACACACACACACGTGACTCTTTAGCCATATAAGCTAATAGCATCAAACACACTAAAAGCACAGAGTAGGCGGACATTTTTTTGGCTAGGCTATGTCAACTACCCGTTTTAACAAGTGAACGATGTATTTAATAGCAGTCGTCTGTGACGGGGGGAAGAAAGAAGAAGCCGACGCAGATGAGGACCAGAAACGCTGCCGTGTTTTCCAGCGGCCAGATCCGTCCAAAGTGTTTAAGTTAAACGCGTGGCAATCAAAGGGGGGGACCAAGGTCGTAGCGACTGGAAATGTTTCTGCTTTGGATTGGGCGTAAAATACACAAACTTTTGGGCCAAATGGATATACACTTCTTCCAGCGCCTGTGTTTAAGGTTTACAACTAAACAAACCCATTGGACTGATGTTGTGTCAACATTACACAATTGGGACATTTTATATTGCGATATCGTTGAGTCATGAGATTGATGTGGACTGTTTCTAACCTTTTAGCAAAATGTAATGCTAAAAACAATTAGCTTAGCTATTTATTTTTTTTCTAGTGGCTGGCTGTGCAATTTTGTTGATTCATACAATTCTGTGTTGAGAGGCGAATGAAGTCAACACACACACACACACAAACACCTCCCATCAGCAGCTGGATGGAGGGGGGGGGGCAGCACTTGGGGAACAGTTGACACTATGATCTCCTTAATGGTTACATCCTCCACGCCCGACACCAGAGACGCTCCAACACACAAGTTTCTCTTTGCTCGGAAAAGGGGGAAACATACAAATTGCAACACACACACACACACACGCACGCTAATCACATACGCTATCTTGTTTAGCAGCCCCGCGCCGCCTCCTCCTCCTCCTCCACGCAATCAGAGGCTCAGAATAGGAAGCAGGGAGAGGAAGCGGCCGTGCATTCACAGGCTAGGGAACAAGGAGAAGGAAAAACAGCCGGAACCTGGAATTTACGGAGGAAAAAACAGCAGCCATCCCAAAATACCTCAGGACCATCTCGACAGATAAACACACAAATATCACCGCTCGCCTCCCTTTTGTTGTTGTTGTTGTTGTTGTTACGCCATTGACGACGTGACGTTGCGTCACAACACGGTCAGCGGTCGCGAGTTGGTTTTTAAATTGAAACGGAATGTAGAAATGTTGCATATCTGCACCCAAGTGGGATGTAGTACAGATTACGGACAAGAAGGAGGTTTAGGCTCCCGGGGGGGTTATTTCCTCTGACCTTTGACCCCATTCACCCTGTCCTTTGAGGGCTCTTTGTGGTCATCCAGCCCTTTTTGATAAAGCTGAATGATGTCACTGTGTCACGGCTTGCTAAAGTCACGACAGCGTAAAATCCAAGCGGTCGGGGCTAATCGAATCATCGCATGTGATCGGCGAGTTAGCGCACTGACGGTTGTGTGACATGTGACCACTATTTTGCCTTCAGAGGACGCCGTGTTCTTGGCGCCGGACTAGTGGCGAGAACATTGTTTCTCCAGCAACACTTTGGCGAGTTCTACTCGGAGGTCAGTCGCTAACCGACGTGCTAGCAGTGAACCGATGCGTTTTTTTTTTTTTTTTTTATCATTAAAAAAAGATTTTCTCGAATCTTGATCTCATCCATCCTGTTGCGCTAGACCTAATTTCTGCTGATCAATTTCCCCCCCCCCCAACCAAATAATTGATTGCAGTCATGACGCAAGGTATCCCAGACGCCCGTGCGTCCACACGCGCAATCGTGTTCGGTGTGTGCGCGCTGCGTCTGCCGGGCCCCGCCGAGAGTGTTAGTACAAAGAGCCAATCGGAGCGAAGGACCTGACTCCAGCGCATCCTGTTTGACTTGACCTCAGAGGATATTCTCCTTTCCCAAGCAAACAAACGGCCAGGATTTTTGGATCGTACCAACGTCGGAGGGGAAGGGAGGGGACGGTGAGAGGACGAGCCAGCCGGAGGACCGCGCCGGCTGCCAACCGGCGTGCCACGGGGGCGCAATGTGCAGGGGCACGGTTCAAATCCACCGACAGAGGTGCGAAACTGTCGGGGAAATGCCTTTCCTCTGGGGTTGCCTCGGCCCAATGATGCTAGCGGCGGGTTCAAGGCAAGTTAGTGCCAACCCTTGCCATTGGTTAACGCCATTTTTAGGTCAAATTGGACCGGCCTTTTGCCTTTAGCGTCTGACGCTATTGTACGTACGTTTGTTTGGCGTATTATGCAGAAAAAGACGCGGGCTCCTCGTGTGATTAATCCACTATTAGGCTAAGTCGCCGTGAACCTCGCCCCTCCGGCGTCCCTGCCGTGTTTTATACTCGGCTAATGGCGCCGCTGCCGGGAGACGGTCGGGATTAACGCCAGCGACTGACACTAATCTCATTGTGCCAGAGAGGATTTGGGACCACTACTTTACTCTCGCTGGCAAAAAAAAAAAAAAAAATGGGATTTGCATGTTGCAGCCACGTGTGGGCCTCTCTCCTCACCACCTTGGCCGAGCGCTGGGTGAGCGCATTTACGTACCGAGACTTGCCGAGACGTGTTTGGAGTAAACAGTGGAAAAAAAAGTGCAAAAGGAGAAAGCAAAGTTCCAAAACAGAACATGAAGCGGGACAAAAAGGTGGAATGAGAGTACCGCTATCTCCTCTTTGACTACTTAGTAGAAGCGTTTTGCATTGTTCTCCTTTCGGGGGCCATAAACCTTTCAGGACCTTGGCTTTGCAAAGACATCTGCGGCTCGTTTTCTTTCACTTCTGAGTCCTCCTGAACGGCAGAGACCAACCCGAGCCGGCTCATCCTGACTTTCTTTCATCGAGCCGACTTCCTGTCGGGAGCTTGCAAGAGCCAAAGAGCGAGCGAGCCTGCGGCCCTCCGAGAGCAGCTCATAAATCCCCCCCCCCCCCCCCCCCCCCCAATTTGGCTCAGAACGCTGACGTCACGGCCAATCTGCGGCAGCATATTGACCTCGTCGCTTAAAGCGCCATCGTTATGGCTTTTACGATACGGAGGCCTGCTCCCAAACACAAGAGAGGGGACGGCAAACAAGTCGTCAATGCAGCAGGTGGCCACTTAGCTAGAGCCGATAAATATGACGGATTGCGTTTTTAAATTTGGATTTATTTATTTTTTACTTGTTGAGACCAAGCATACAGCGCTTAGGAATCAACTGGGATGCAATTTTTGCCAAAATACAAGCCCTGAAATTTGCCCAAAATAGCAGCGTCAAATCAAAATGACCGACGTCCTGTTCAATTTCCGCCATGCGTCTTTAACATTTTTTTTTCCCCCCCTCGCATCCTGTTCTTGACAGAAACGTACAATTCCACAGAGCTGACATCCCAAAACCACAAGGGAGGGGAAAACGCTCCGATTGAACCTCACTTAAGTGATCCGTGGATTCTGTTACATTGCTCCTCCATAAGTGAATCCGAATGAGACGCTTAAGCGTCAAGGCTGCGCCGACATTCAATACATTCCCGACATTCAGGCAACAATCATCTCGCGTGCCGATGGGCCCGCTTTACACTCCGTTGCCATGGCGGCAAAATTTGCAAAATAGCGACAACGCCGACAAGGACAGAGACCGGAATCACCGCCGGCAAGTTCTTTGTCGAGCACGAAGGCCCGATGGCGCACTGACCCGCAAACGCGCCGCCACGGACGCTCATCAAACGCCGAGGCCGGCGTGTGAACCCTAAACGCCCCCTCAGAAAGTAGAGACATCTTAATCTAGGCACGGTCCCCATCCCGCGCTCTCGCGAGTGAGAATAGCATGGCTGAGAGGCGCACGGCAGCAGCTGGTCCGTGCGCGGCTCCGGTTTCGCGTAACAATACGATGCGTTTAAGCGAGGCATGTTATAAATAAGAACGCAGAAAGCATCCGATGACAGCGGCTCGACTCCCCCCCCCCCCCCCGTCGGCTTCATTTGTTATCCGTCTGAAACTCTTAACACTTTGGTTTCGAAAAATGACGTAAAATGCCGAAATTTGTTGGCTATGCATAAAAAAAAAATCCTCTATGATGATCAAATAATAAGGCTGCAATGCTTGAATTGACCAACATAGCAACAAAAAGACCCAATTACATTTTGGTCCATTCAATTAGGGCGAGTGTGGTCACACACTGTTAAATAGAAATCACCGCCACCTACAGGACCGGAGTGGAACTGTGTCACGTGATTGTTTTTTGTTTTGCTCTTTGGATCGGCCCTGCACTCAGCAGCTGCATTTTTCCCTGTCAAACTCAATCTAACGTACAATGTGCAATGTTCGATAGCCATCGTAGACGATGACGGTCGAATAAAGAGCAAAAGAGAACACACGGCTCACACGTCACTCACTTTCCCTCAAAGCAAAGAGTGTTATCAGCTCGGCCACAGCTACTAACGCTGCTGAAAACCATCCCGTCGCACCTTTTATAACCCTTTTACAGCAGGTAGATGGGAGTCGCGGCTGTAAATAAAAAAAAATTGCAGATAAGGCTATTTGCCATTACGGCCGACGAATCACAGCTCGGACGGCGGCGACGATATGGCAACTCGTTGGGTGGCGACGATGAATTAGCTTTTCAAGTCAACACGCGAGAGAATTTGCAGCTGATGGCGTTTTGTGTATAAGTATATATATATTTAGAACGAGCAGAGCCTGAGGTGCATGCACGCGTAAGCCATTGTGCTGCCGAAACTCATTGGGGACACAACAGGTGTGTCAATAGCATGCAAGTTTGCCGCCGCCGCTGGTATAAACACAATAAACGCTCTCCGTTTTCACTCGGAGGCGGCGGGCGGAAAAACAACAGGCGACACGCCATGCTTTGGCCGGCACGCATAACTTAAGTGTGTGGTTGCTTTTGTGCCCCTACGACGACCTTGGAAAGGAACATGTAATCACACTGACTGCATTAATATTCGTCTTCCACAATCGAGAAGAAGGCGGTACCTGGACGCGTTTCATGCTTGAAAATGACCAGCTCGTTCATTTGCATACAGCTGAATAGTTGATGCGCCCGCACACCGCGCGCCCGTATGAAGGCCAAAGCGGGGACACGCGCCTCAACAATGGTGAGTAGAGAGGAGAGGAGGGGAGGGAAAGGGAGGGGAAGGGAGGGGAGGGGAGGGAAAGGGAGGCACGCTGCCGCTAAACTGTGTCAAGTGCGGACGCACATCAAGGTGCCCACGCGACACCCATCGAAGGGGGGGGGGGGTTTGATGATTATGAATGAGTGTAAGGGACAATTGTAAATGAGATCACCCCTTATTTAATATTATGAATGCAAACTAACCCTAAAGGCTTGTAGATACTGGTTTGATTTCAAAAAGCAGTGAGTGGCACTAAATTCAATAAATATAAATATTCATACATTATATACACACATATATTTTTTAAATATACATTATATATATTTTTTTTTAATATATATACATTTGATATTATATATATATAAAAGATGAATGAATAATTAAATTATGGCACAATTGGCAAATGGCACAATTATTAAAATCTAGAAGCAAAGAGGTGACTAAATATTTGGTCTAATGAAGCATCTAACCAACGAAGAGTTTCCTCTGTCATCATCCATTCATTGTCTTTTGCCCATAAGGCGCAAGTGTGCGCCAAAAATAAGTTAACAGATGTTGCTGCATGCTTGCTCGTCATGGCGCTGCGTGCGCGCGTGCACGCATTAAATCTGGATATTTTGTTGTCGGGTTGCGAGGGGGAAGGAGGAGGAGGAGGAGGAGGCGGAGTGTGGTGAGCGAGTGGGCGTGGAGCGCGGCGTCCGCGATTGGCAGTTTATGTAATGAGCCGCCGCGCGCAAGTCTATAAATGAGGGAGGACGCGCGCCGTGCGCTCCCATTGAAGGCAAACCAGAGTGACGCGCGGCGGGCTGTGTGGACGCTCCGTGGACGCACAACTTTTTTTTTTGCATCCCACCCAAACGCGCACGCACGCACGCACGCACGCACGTAAGAGAGGCCCGCGCGCACGCCGCTGGCTGACGCGCACTTTTGTGGAGTACGGTGCCATGTGAGGAGGGGCGACAGGAGGAGGAGGAGGGGGGTCACCGCGCTTCTTGGATATTGGTCCCGTTACATTTGGATAACCTTTTCTGGAGGAGAGGAACTAAGAGTGGGCATTTTGAAGGATTACACCCCCGCTCCCCTTTTCTTCTACTTTTATTGAATTGCTTCTTTGGAATTGGGATTGCACTGTAGGTGTCACTTTAGCTGCGGAAGGATGGCAGCTTGGGTCACCTTCGCCCTTGCCTTCAGCACCATGACACAGGTATGAAGGAGGAGCACGAGCCTGACCCCCCCAAATAAAAAGCCACAGGATTCACGGTTTGATTTATTTTTGGGAGCAGTTAGCATAAAAAAAAAAAAATCTATTTGTCTTTTGTAGGTGTTTGCCACAGGCGTTTTTGAGCTGCACCTTCACGACTTTAAAAACCACAGGGGTCTGCTGGCCAACGGGATGCCGTGCAAGCCAAGCTGCAGAACTTACTTCCGGGTGTGCCTGAAAAATTACCAGGTGGTGGTCTCGCCAGGAGAATGCATTTTCGGCAGCGCCCGGACGCCGGTGCTGGGCTCGGCGCTGCCCGGTCCCATCCAGATCCCCTTCAACTTTGGGTGGCCGGTAAGCAGCCACTCGCAGTATACTTTCACTTTTAGGGCTTTGAGTGCTTTGGTCCCTTAGGGGGCTCACCTGCTCCTCTAAATACGGCAGTGACATCATTCATTTAGAAAGTGTGACTGCTTGAAAAAACAAAAAACATTGACATGAAAAGAATGTCCATTCATTTGTCTGTTTCTCTTCCTAGGGATCATTTTCATTAATAATTGAAGCCTGGCACGCTCCTCATGGAAATCTACCTGTAGGTAAGTGCTGCGTAACTGAGTTTCACCACAGGAGGGCGCTCTAGGTGCACACTTAACCCCAGAAAGTTCATGTTTAATTTTTATTTCACTACAATAATTGAGCAAAAGATCAAGTCATTAATTAGTCCTTATATTGACTCAACTCATCGCATATTTTTTTCACACCTTCTCCACCTCTTTGTTATGAACTTGTGGACACCTTCTTCATTCTTGTGCTCAACACAATTGAACTTCCTGCGGTTTATTTTTGGCGTGGGAACGAGCCGCGGGGCTTTCGGTGAGAATACACGGCGACTGCCAAGAAGCCCTGACTGAGTCTTCCTGTATTTTACACCTTACTTCTGTTCCGCCCCCGCTGGAAGACGGGACCGGGATGGGGGTGGCCTGGGAATGTTTTTGCCGACGGAAGAGAAAGAGGAAATTTCAAAACCTGAGTTTATCTTTCATCTGGGCTGTATAGGATGTGATAAGGGATGCAGCTTGCTACTGGGCAGATTAGTGGAGTGGAACGAGGTGACGTTAGAAAGCACAATAATTTATGATACGCGCTCGGGTGGGGGCGTAAATTGTTCTACCTTTAAGGGTACAATGACTCCTGACCCTTTCTGCAGTTGTACCAGCTAATCACCATTTTGTTTCAATCAAAATCTCTTCGAACACCATCAAACCAAAGTGTCACCAAAATTCGAGCATTTCATTCTTCTGCCCGTGACAAATACACATCAACTACAATCTCACAGATGTTATGAATCAGTGTTGGAAACATGACCAAGATCATTCTAAGTCAATCCGACTCCTTTCCAGATGCCAACAACTCGGACTTTCGAATAAGCTTCTTCGCCATCCAAAGACAACTGAGCGTGGGCAGCGACTGGGCTCAGGACACGCAGACCAGCGAGCAGACGGAGCTCAAGTATTCCTACCGATTCGTCTGCAACAAAAGTTACTACGGCGAGAGTTGCTCCAAGAAATGCACGCCCCGGGACGACCGCTTTGGACACTACACCTGCACCAGGGACGGACAGTTGTCCTGCCTGGCCGGCTGGAAGGGGGAATACTGCGAAGAACGTAAGTCGTGTCTGTCTGCGGTGAATAAAGCTTTGGTGTCATTTGGGCTTCTGGAGAGTCTGAAGAGCGAGAGATTAGCATCTTTAAGGAGAGTTGTGCGGCCCTTGTACTCGATGGATTTGAATTACAAAGTGATTTTGTTTGAGGTGAGGCCAGTTGTGCGTAAATGCAACATTTTAAAGTCGAACTACACGTGCCGCGACGCCCGAGAGTAATGCTTAGCATGTGCCGTATACGCGACAATGGCTCTGTCATCCGCGCCATTTGGCGGCCAAAGAGGAATTGGCGCGATCTATTCGGACAACCGCGGCGGCAAATTCCAACCATATGGGCTGACGCCTTGCAATTAGAAGCTCATCTTTCATGGCTGACTACAGAAAATATGCATGGCGGGGGGGGTGGAAAGAAAAAGATGGATTGGGAATGCTATGGTAACTAATGAGCTCATTCATTTGTTTACATTCGCACGCCTATGTACAGTGTTAAGCGTCATTTGTTAGCTTCGACTATTACCGTGTGAGAATTAAATCGAAACGCTACTTTTGCCTCAAACATAAATACATCGAAACTTTCAAGGCACCCACCGCTGCACTGTCTTACTATAAATGACTTTTGTAAGTCTTGACTGCGAACAAGTTAAAACATGCCCGACTGGTTTTCTGAATGTCAGCCATTTAGCATCTACAGGTGTGCTTTTACCTGACACTAGCGTATTATTTACCACAATACTGGCCTGCGCGTGCCCAGTAACCCAATCCGCATGAGGGGAGGGGGGATGGCATTGCTAGGAGGCCACGCACCCGTGCCTCACACGCGCCGGGGTTAATCACGCCGCTATTATCCAGCCACGCGCCGAGCGAGGCGCGCGCACGCGCGCGCGGTCGATAGCAGCAGCTGCAAATATGGCGGCCACAACAACAATAGTGACAGCTGTCTGCTATTGAGAGCGAGCATCTGTTGCCCGCTAAACTGGCTGCTTACCGTCGGCAGCCGCGCGATAATGTCGGAGCCCCGCGAGTCCCGCTCTGCGCAAACAAACCTCTCAGCAGCTGGCTTGAGATCAAATGAGAGGCAAAGCGAGACACATGGACATTTCTGCGCTGTTATTTATAAAGACGTCAAGCGTGACCTCGAATGTTCACCCATGTAGGGAGGGGGGGGGGGGGGGGGGAACTTGTTTACATATTTTCCCAAACAACTTCAAAATGCTACAATGGCCGTATTATATTGATTATATATACATTCTTATTTTCTTCCATAGCCATCTGTTTGGAAGGCTGCAGCGAGAGGAACGGAAACTGCTCCAAACCTGGAGAATGTGTGTAAGTATTGAACCGAAAGTGCAGGTCATCTTATTAGGTACAAGATCCAAGTGGCAAGAGCATCAGTTGAAATACTCGCTCCGACTATACGCAAAACAAACTACAGTTCAACGATGCTCAGCAAATTCCCCACTTTACCTCCCAGATCATATTTTGCCCTCTTTTTGGCGACACAAATCCATCACTACCCCAACCAGGAATGAGGTTAAAACCCTTTGGGATGCCCGAACAGCATCATTAAGCCGCTCCCACATCCCCTCTCACTCAAGGCAGCAGATCATAACAAATTTCATACCAAATTTAGACGGAAGAATTTTAAACCGAATAAAACTATGGAAAAAAACAAACAGAATACCAAAGAAATATGCTAAAAATTTGGGAGAAAATCAAACAATTATCTTTTTTTTTTTGTTTTAAAACATCATTCTGAAAAATCTCCCAAACTAAAAAACCCAACCTAAGACCAAAGAAAATGATGATCTTACAAATTCAATTTATCGAAGCGTAAATATGAGACTGAGCTCATTATCGCCCCCTACAGGTGTCGAGATGGCTGGCAGGGCACCTTCTGCGACGAGTGCAAAAAATACCCGGCGTGTAAGCACGGCACCTGCCAGCTGCCGTGGCAGTGCAACTGTCAAGAGGGTTGGGGAGGCCTATTCTGTGACCAAGGTAAGGAAACACACACACACACACACACACATCGTGGTCCACTTTCAAGGACACTCTCATGTTGCCTGCTTTTCATTTGGATCAGCCGAAGAAGCGCATTAACTAAATTGGGTGTCCTCTCACGATACGCGAGGGCTAAACTTTCTTTCGTCTCAACATAAACACTCACCTCCCGCTTGTGGTCTTCCTTGGTCCTCCGTGAAGATCTCAACTTTTGCACGCATCATCATCCCTGCGTGAATGGCGCCACTTGTATGAACACGGGCCAGGGCAGCTACACGTGCACGTGCATGCCGGGCTTCACCGGCGTCAACTGCGAGCTGGAGATGCAGGAGTGCGACAGCAACCCCTGCCGCAACGGAGGAATATGCACTGTGAGTCCTTTTTGTACTCCCGTGGTAATAATTAACCATGTGTGAGGTGAATTGACGCTAACGTGGCGGTTGTCCCCCCCCTAGAATCTGGAGAGCGGTTACGTGTGCTCGTGTCCGGAGGGTTTCGAGGGCTCCCACTGCGAGCACAGCCTCCTGACGTGCGTGGATTCCCCGTGCTTCCACGGTGGCAAGTGCTGGGAGAAGGACAACGGCCGCAGCTACATGTGCGAGTGTCCCAGCGGCTACACCGGCCTCAACTGCGAGAAGAGAGTGGACAAGTGCACCACGCTTCCCTGCGCTAATGGTACGACCCCCCCCACCCCCACGAGTGGAAGCGTGCGGAACAACAGGAATTGCCGGGAAGTCGGTGTCTATTGTCCTGCTTCTAAACAAGTCGACGGTCTCGAGCTGCAGCTTGTAACTGTCACCGCTGCCCGCGGCGGTCGTTGTTGATTAAGGGGGCAACAAATTTCTTGTTTGACGAAAAGGCGGAAGAATTGTTTCTTTGTAGGGAGAACAATCGCAACCGCGCGGTCGCAGATTGGACGCAGATGTGCAAAGCGAGGCCTCCTCGTGAGAACGACGCTTGTTGAGAGTTCACAACTCGATGGTTATTTCATCTTAGAAACGACACTTCCGTCTTTGTCGGATTACCTCATTTCTGTCGATTCCGGTGTGGAAGAACGTGAGGGTTCCTGACCTCCAGCCCGTCAGAAACTTTGAACTAGAACAGAGATGGCAAAGCGGGGAGATTCTGAAACACAGGACAAAGTTTTTCCATGAGAAATCCGCATTTTGACAATGGACAGGTGACACTTTTTTTCTCTTCTTGGGTTTTCTGTAGGTGGTCAGTGCCTGATCCACGGTGGTACCCGGGTATGCAGTTGTCGGGCGGGATTTACGGGCCAGCACTGCGAAATCAACATCAACGAGTGCGCCGGGAACCCCTGCCTCAATGGCGGGACCTGCCTGGACCGGATCAACGACTACACCTGCGCGTGCCCCCCGGGGTACAGTGGACGCAACTGCGACAAGGTCCTCAATGACTGTCCTCTCCATCCTTGCCTCAATGGCGGCGTCTGCGCCAGTAAGACCCCGGCGACCTGCGTGTGCCCGCCTGGCTTCACGGGACACAGCTGCGAGTTCTTCGCCGCCGTGACTTCACAAGTCGGGGAGGTTCAAGACGGCTTCCAGTGGGCAGCCGTCTCTCTGGCCGTGGGGCTGGTGGCGCTTTTGGTGCTGCTTTGCATGGTGGGCTTGGCGCTGAGGCACATCCACCGGCAGTCCCGAAGACAGCGAGAGGACACGGAGACCATGAACAATGCGTCCAGCGCTCAGCGGGATAATCTCATAACGGCTTCGCAGTTAAAAAACACCAACCAGAAAGTCAGCCTGGAGGTGGACTGCGACTCGGAGAAGTCGAACTTTATCCATAAAAACTATCACTTGGACCCTTACAGCTCAAAAACAAAGGAATTTAAAGACGACACGTCGCGAGAAGACAAAAGTCTTATTTATGACAAATGTTTAGAAGACAAAAGACCCTTGAGTAGAGTCTGCAGGTAAGCAACATTTCTATTGGTACTAGTAGCCCCTAAGAAAAAAATGCACGTGCTGCAATCTAGTTTCATATTCAAACGGATGGATTTGTGTCCACAGCGAAAAGCCGGAGTGTAGGATATCAACGATATCCTCGTCCAGAGACTCTATGTACCAGTCGGTATTCGTCATGGGTGACACGAGGAGGGAGTGCGTCATAGCGACGGAGGTAAGTCGTGCCGCAAACATCTTCAAAGACTTCAAACATCCAAGCAAAGTCAGTCTTTGTTTTCTGGGTCAGATTAAATTGTCACATTAATAGATTGGTTCTCTCATGAAAAGACCATTTTGATCGCTCATACTGATAAAACCACATTGCTAGCATCTGTGCTAATTCCAATTGAGTGTTGTTGCTTAGCTGTAGAAAGCTTGGAATTTTGGTGGCCCGGTCCCATAAAAGAAATTCCACTATAGCGTTCCGTTCCATCAAGTAAAGCCTGCAATGTTGTTTTTCTGTCATCTTGTTCCGATAAAAAAAAAAAAAAGAAAACATGATAGCATTTACGCTAATCCCTTTGATGGTGTTGTTGTTTTCAAATAGAAGATTAATGAAAGAAGACAGTGTATCTTTGTTTCCTGGACGAACCACCAAACAAGACATTGTGTTGCCATTTTGACTCAAATTCATCGTAATGTTAAAAATGATAAATTCCAGATGTCTCGTTAGCATAATTTGAGCAAACATGGGAAAAAAGTGTGTTTCTATTTACAAAAGGACCAATGAGGAGCTCGTCTGAACATGGCCGATCATCCCCCCCCCCTCCAAAAAGAATTGCAAATTAGGGTTCAGTGTCCTGCTCAAGGACACTTGGACATGGTTAAGATCTTAGCCGCTTATTATTTCATGATTGAAAACACAACTTTTGAATCAATCGTATTCCGTTGGGTCTTGATTCAAGCCGACTTCAAATAAAAAGCAAAACCGCAGTTCTGACAAAGCGACTGATTTTATTTTTTGCTGATCAAGCAACATGCTGGGACAGTTGAGTCCCAGGAGGGCCTTGTTTGTGTGCACATTCCAGAACCAATTAAGATACACCATCTTGTCTTTTGTTCTGCTGATCATCATACGAAATAATCTGGAGGCTACGTCTGACCACGTCTTCTCCTTTGTCCGCTGCAGGTTTAAAAACGAGTGGCGCAGAAGAGACCCGGAAATACAATCGAAGCAGAATTGGAACATTCTGGATTGTTTACAAATACCGAGAAGAGACTTTGGGGTTGTTGTTTTTTTCCCCCGATGTGTCAGCCGCTGCTCTTTGGAAGACTTGAAGACACGGTGGAGGAACATTTTAACTTATCATCTTCTGGACGGTTGAAAAGGAGGCGAAGGTGGATCGCCTACCATCCACTCGTTTTCTGGCCTTGTGTGATAATCACCATCGCGACGATGATTTACAGCCAAGCAATCAGTGAAAGTTGCCTGAGATTTTTTTTTTTAGCCCCGCCCTCCCGGAAAACTCATCTTGCCACCTTCGCCTTCTATGCAAAAATCAACGACAACAACAACAAAAAAAACTCAGGGTCAACACCCACAATCCAACGTCACAAACACTGAGAGTAATGAATGTCTGAACGTCTTCGATTTGGAGAGTTACATGCAGCCCGAATTCACTAGAAGCCTTAAAAAAAAAAAAGAAAAAAAAGGGGGGTGTTGGGGTGAGTGAGGGGTGGAACAATTTGTGCCCCTGTCTCCTTGGATTGTTTGCACTACAAAAAAAAAAAAAAAAGACAAACGAAGAACATACTTTTCAATCAGCAAAGACTTGCGGCAGTCAAAACGTACGCATAGAAAGCCTTTCTATGCAAACTGAACGAGACGAAGACAAAAAAAAAGACGCTCACACCACCGCCTGCCTGCCTATGACACACTTCAAAACTACAGTACAGAACCACTAATGTAATTGTGTTTTTTTTTTAAATGATTTCTAGAGTTTAATTTAAATATGACACATTGCTCTTTATATGTTTTATAATATTATTTTGTATATAATGCATATTTATAAGGACCAAACTTCTGAGGAATAAACTTTGTGGAAAAACTGTCTTGAGCTATCTCAGAGGTGTTTCATGCACACATGTGCTTTGTGTTTATCGCTTTTCTACGGAGGATCAATTATAATAATGGCCAGGACTTGGAATAAAACGCCACCCCGGCTTGCCAATATGGGATCCAGCTGCGCGTCATATCACAAACTAAGATTTTTCTGGCCATGGAGGGGAGACATAAAGCAAAGCCCCCCAACCCTCCGTCCTTCCTCATTTCCTGACTGCCGCATCACTACTTTAAGTCATTCCTGGAAACGCCTTTGGCTCTCGTCCCACCCTCTGTTCTCTCCACGGACCCCTCAAATTGGCTTGAAATTTAAATCCGTTTCTATGGCGACCGGGGCTGCCTCGAGCTGGAAACGGTGAAACAAAGCCAGACTCCGCCTCTTGTAATGCACTCAGGCACGCGTCACCCCGAAAACAGATGCTGCAAAAGGGACGGATTGGGGGGGGGGGGGGGATTTAAAAAAACAAAAAACAAAAAAAAAAACTGCATATGCCAGCTCTCAAGCACCCATAAAATAACACACAGACACACTTATGAATGCACACTCCCCAACTGGCGGCCTCACCCTCCAGGGCTAAGAGCGATATTTTACTACCCGCTTCTGTACCACCTACTCAGGGGCAAACAAAGCCGGGCGGAGGGGGCCTGGCACTGGGGGTGTCACCTCACCAGAGGGGAAGGGGCGAATGGGGCAGGCCTCACACCAGATGGGAGGCAGTGCATGTGCCGTAAATCCTCGGAAATAACAAAAACATCTCTGTTTTGTGTACGCCGACATTTGGGAATCTATCGAGCGGTCGTATATGAATTGAGGGGCATACGTCTCCACATACACCTTCACACGGTCGTCACACACAACACCCGCCAGGCATTTTCATTGTGTTATAATCACAGCATCCTGTTTGTGACCCGTTGACATCAGTTCCTGCTTCCTCTTTGATTAAAACGAAAAAATAATAAAATAAAAATGCAGAGCATGCCGGCAAGAGCCGTCTGATTTTCTCACGCATGCGTTTTTTTGTTTTTTTTTCTTCCAGGAAGCGACGGTGCAAACAGGCAGACTAATCAACTCCTGTTGTCATGATAATGTTTTAAAAGGAGAGGAAGCTGACGTTGTGCATGAAGCAGAAGTCTCAGCAATTAGCACTCAGTCTTGGGCCACAGCTTGTGTTTGTTTTCTTTGAGCATTATTATTTTTAGGAATATAAAATTGTAAGTGTCCAGTGAGCTTGCGACATGCATCTTGTTTTTCTAAATAGGGCGCAAGCGTTCCACCTTAGCTCAGGAGTGCAGTACGTCTAAATGTGTTTCAACTGCGATGACTAAAATGACCGACCATGCTGCGGTGTGCAAAAACGAGACAGAGTTCAAAGGTCCAATTGGCATCAAAGCATCAAATCAGCTAATAACACTTTGCAAGTACAGATTTGTCAATAACACCGTTTATTTTGATAAGAATAAATTGCATTACTTATAGGCTAGTGTGAAGTCAATGTACTATATTTCATTGCTGACTATTTGTATCTGGTTCAAGTAAACAAGCATTAATAAAAGTCTCCAAATGACTTCTGGATGCACACAAATAAATCAACATTGAATATCACATACATAAATCTCAAATGTATAAAAACGTCTATGCATGATGTTCATTCAAAATCACAGTCCTATGAACTGCTAATCTGATGCAATGTCTTGGAATGTTGCAGTGCTGGAAACGCTGGGAAAAGGTTGCATCAGCAGCCCAGTCCGGAAATAGATGCAGAATGACAAGCGCAGTCAGCCAATCACATTTCGAGTTAGGTTGACTGACAGCTCATTTGACATTTAGGCCGAGCCAAAAGACGTCACCTTTACGAACCAATTCAGCCAATAAGATCTCGATTTGAGTCGACGCATCGCCCTAAAAGGCCGCTGTGGAATCTGATTGGCTAGATTTCAAAATGAGCTATGAATATCGTCATTCCTATTGGTTAGAATGATATCCTACACCCGCCTACCTTTGTTGAAGTGTACAAATATGCGGGGACTCGGAGTAAGTGAAGAGAAAACGACGCAGAGTGGGCAGCATCGACGAGAAGCTGAAGCAAAGATTTTTTTTTTAATAACTACTCCTCGCATCATCGACGATCTTATCATATTTAATCTCTATTCAGCCGGCTGAGCAGCTGGCCGAAACCTCTGGTTTTTTTTTTTGTTTTTCGACGCGTCGTTAGGCCCCGAGCGGCTACTGCCAACATGGCTTTTTAAAAGGCACTATGCGGCAATTGTAACTGCAATGGCAATGCATCGGAAAAAGCCCTTGCGCACCAGCGTCCTCGCAACTGCCAAGCAGTTGGGCTCCAATACCCCTCGCGGTATACCATCGAGCCAACCGGTACCGCTGCTGCTGGACCGGAGGAAGCTAACGTTAGTAACCAGCTAGTTGAGTGCGAGCCATTCCATCCATACGTCGTCTTTTTTTAGTAAAAGTCGTGTGAAACAAACAACATGAAGCCTCAAGACATCCTGGCAGCCAAGAGCTCCAGCAGCAGCTTGTGGATCTTCGGCTACGGCTCGCTGGTGTGGAAGCCTGACTTCAAGTACAAGCGAAGCAAAGTGGGCTACATTCGAGGCTACAAGAGACGGTTCTGGCACGGAGATAACTTCCACCGCGGTAACGACGAGTTGGTAAGTATTTCAATATTTGATCTGTTTTATTTTCGTGACTTATTATTGCTCAAGGGCGTTGTCTCATGGCTGCCTTTTTTTTTTTTCTTTCTTGACAGCCCGCAAGAGTGGTGACGTTGATTCCAGATGATGACGTAAGTAGCCCTACTTCCGCCTTCAAATGCCAGCCTAAAGCTTTATATATATATATATATTAAAAAAAAGAACTGTGCTAAAATAGTTGGACTAGAAACAATAGCAAGTTTTTCCATAAACTGTACTGTCTGTATTTGACCACTTTTTTTTTTTTTTTCCCCAGGCAAGCACATGGGGTGTGGCCTTCGAGGTGAGCGGCACCCAAGAGGAGGAGGCCCTCGAGTACCTGAACGTACGCGAGGGAGTCCGCGGTGGCTACGTCAGCGAGATCGTGGCCTTCCATCCAGAGGAGGGTGGCCCGTCTGTGCCGGCGCTGCTGTACATCGCCACCGCCGACAACCCCCTGTACCTGGGGCCCGCCGCCCCAGAGGAGATCGGCGCCCGGATCGCAATGTGCGAGGGTCGCACGGGTCACAACCTGGAGTACCTGCTACGGCTGGCCGCCTTCATGCGGGCCAGCTGCCCGAATGTGGTTGACCAGCACCTGTTTGCAGTGGAGGCTGCGGCGCTGGCCATGGTCTCCTACATGTTGGAAACCCAGTAGTTCATGCATACACAACTGAGACCTGTCTACTAGTCTGTTTCATCAATAAGCATCATTCCACTGTAACACTGAACCTTATGTTTTTTAAAAAAATACAGTTTTGTTTATGCATTAATGGTCATGTTCAGGCATTTCAACAAATGGTATCATTGATCATTGTGGAAATAAAACTTTGAAAAAGGCTACTTCTTTCTTTTTTAAAATACACACACGATGTTGCATAATTCCACATAAGTCAGTTTATCAAATACACTAAATATTACAATATAATTAAGTGTTTATATTTTTGCAAATTATCAAACTCGATATATTTCCCACATATTAATTTTAGCATCAAATTATGTTCGGAATATAACAGGATTCAAACTTACCTTCAATGTTTTCGGGACTTGCTTGATGTATGGACAACCACTCTTTTTCTTGACAAATCTTTTTTGTCTCAATTCCAAGTTGGTGCCAGTGAATCACAGAAATGACATTTCGATCCTCCCAACTGGCAGTAAATGGAGACACGAGTCTTAAATCTGTATTGATGCAGTTAGATGCCAAATATTATTCATTGTTTACATTCATTACCTTCATTCAAAACTCAAAAACTTAAACAAAATATATCTCACATGGCAGCAGGCGGTGTGTCCAGAGGTGTGTGTGACGTCAGGATAAACAACACTATGTTTTTCCGGTGTTGTCAAAATGACATTTGTTTATAAAATTTGATAAAATAAAGGCTTTACTAACTGAAATGCAGATTCAAACAAATTAAAGTAGAATTTAGTATTTGTTGACGTCTCAATTACTCACAAAAAAACTTCGACAACTGTTGCTTGTGCTTTGCGGCATAGTATTTTCTAAATGAATGTTGACTAAATTGGAACTTTGTTTTGCTTTTTCTTTTTAACTTACCATCTGGTTATAGTTAGCAGGCTCCGTGGAGGTCCTCGTTGCGGTTGTCTGGTAGTTTCTTTTCGAAATAAAGATAATCTGAAATAATGAGACAATCAGTGTCATGTGAATTCAACGGTTACATTTTACCGCGCACCCGCCGCCAAAGTCACTAAAATCCCTCCAAACTGTCTCTGAACGCACTCTGGGTCCACTATACTATTTATTTGAAACACATAAAAGTAATAAAATAAAGAAATACAGTAAAACGAACGCTTTTTTAATATCAATTACATGAGTTGTACTCCTTACCGGAAAAGGGTCATTAGGGGTCTGGTGTGAACCGTAATCAGGTGTAAAACAAGACCCAGTTAATTGCGTGTGACGTCATCTTGAAACCGGATATCGATTTTTCTATATTTTATACATTACATTTTTTTTGTTAAAGTATTATTTCAGTCGCAGTATTTTTATTGTGTAGTATTCTTATAAAACCGCAGACATTAAAATCTAATTTATCAATTAAAACCCCGTGATTTTTAAATTAAAAAAAATAAACACACATTTCAAATATTGACACGACTCCAATGACATTAATAGCAGTTCTTAGCTCCAGATGAAAATAACGTTTTTTTTATCACATATGACAGATTTCACACTTTCTTTATTTCCACGCAACTCTTACTGTTAGTAAAATGACAGATGCATTTGTTTTTATTATACACGCGACCTATAAAAATAGACAGGCAAACGTGTGGAGGGGTAAAGCCAGAGACGACGTCGCCCTTGTCATTATGTACACATATGATACAGGATATCGATCATCAACTTGGAGTCACAATTTCCACACAAGCCTAAGACGGGCACTCACGCAACACCAAAAAAAAATGAGCCTCAAGCGCAGGAGCTGCCCCCTGACAAAAAATAGATAAGATATAGAGTGACTTCAATACAATATACACAAGATTTACAAGTGAATATCATATTCACAGTTATGGCTAATTGGCTACTCTAAACTGAAATAACTTAATTCCTACACCACAAATTCTTTGTCTTGAAAACCATTTTTCTATTAGCAGCAATTCTCGTTTGACCCTCATTTCGAAATATTCCCACATGACACATTTGGCAGAAAAATAGATAGAAATCCTGCTGGCTTGAGTGAAGACCTGTCACACTTGTCTTTACGGTTTAAGAAGGAAAAAGGAAAAAAAGGAACTTTTTGAAGTAGAAAAGCTGCAGGGGTCAGTTGTGAAATGTTGGTTGGTCCACAAATGATAATTGTTGAATAACCCAATGGATTAAAAAAAAAAAAAAAAAAAAGGGGGTTACTGTTGTATAAGGATGGTGTGACTCAGTTTATTGGACAGCCCTTGGAGACCTGGAGAAGAATTTTGGATACTGGTCCTTGACCGCATTAAAAATAGGCTTGAAAGGTGTTTGAATTGTGACCATGTCATGGAGTCAATACTGTTGATTGGTTTAGGCACGGGTGGGGAGGAGGGGGGGCAGCTTTTGAGGATCACAGTGAGACCAGGTCTTGTTGTGTTGCACTTTTGATGAGTGCATCATTGGGGTCCTTTGCTTTTCCTGACAAGATGGTGGTGTCCGTGAACCAGCTGCTTGCCCGGGCTCAAAACAGCCGTCGCTGCGCCTGCGGCCTTGGCTTGCGGAGACGAGCCTCTGGCCGAGTTGAAGGCGGGGCCGGAACGAACCGCGGAAGGCTGCAGGGGGGTGGACACGGCTTGGCCCGCTGGAAGAGGTTAAGAGTTAGGATGGTTTGTTGGAAACATTCCTCGTGCTGACATCATCAAAGCCACCTTTGGAAACGCTGTAGCCGTACGCGGCGTACGCTGCCGCAGATGCAGCCGCCGCTCCGGCCATCGCTCCCGCCATCGCCGCCGCGCTGCCCGCCGTCGACTTGCGCGCGCGCCCTTTGCCCCCAGACTTGGGCCCGCCCCCGGATCCTTTCGGGCGTCCTCGACTCCGGCCCGACCTCCCTCTGCCGGGACTGAAGGTGTCTGAGGTCAAAATACCTGTAGAATCATGAATATTCTTTGATATCATATTTTCTAAATGTTTGATATTTATTGTCCGCTCTACAGTAGAACCTCCGTTTATTTTCGGGACTAAGGAACCCCCCAAAAAAAAAAAAAAAAGGGCGCATTTTCCATATTTTTCCTCATTGTCAGCTGCTATTGTGTGTTGAATTTTTCCAGTGGCTTCTCTCTGTCACTAGCCTTCCAAATGTTGAGAGCACTAGAGGGTCACCAAAAGGTCAGCCCACTTTAGGGATGGCTTTTGTTACCATGACGATGAGGTGAGGAAACTAGGGAGTGGTTACTATTTGGGCCTAAATTGAAAAAAAAAAGTGCAGCGTGGAATTATATTGCATTTAAAACAACGGGTTGGAGCTCCGTACCGTTCACGTTGTCCGAGACGGAACCGGACAGGGAGACGGGGGAGTTTGTGGCACGCGACTGCGGCGCCGAAGACAGCGGCTCGTCCACGATGACCAGCATGTCGTTGCTGCTCTCGTCCCCCTCGGCCTCGGGCGGTAGCGAGCCGGGCTGGAGCTCGCTGTTCAGTGAGATCTGCTGGCCCAAAGGTGCACACAGAGACACGCACGCAGGCTGGGGGTCAGGATACATACGTAGGGTGAAGGGGGGGCGGAGCCCGGTACAACATTGACCCATAGAGGATGAGAGAAGGAAGTGAAAAGTGCCCAATAAAAACACATAAGGTGAGTTTGGGGATACGAATCATGACTTTGCAACTTCTCATGGGCCTCACCTCGCTAAAGGGGCTGGGCATGGCCGAGTCCATTTCCACGCTGATGAAGGAGTCGTCGCCGTCCGCCGACAAGTTGGAGTTGTCGGCCGAGGGCGCGTGCACGATGACCAGGTTGGCCTCCTTCCTCCTTTTGATTTCAGACTCCTCCGTCTTCTTCTGTCAAACAAGAAAAAAAAAGGTTCCAATGGCCACAAAGTTTTGATTGCTCGGGTACTGGAGCCCGCTGTCCAGATTGCGTGGACATCGGATATATGATTCCCCAGAGGAGGACGGCTAATGGCTTCCTGACCTCACGTGTCGCTTGGCCGTGAACAAATATTACTGGTTGATCATCAAGGGCAACATTGCGTCTTACCTTCTCAGCATACTTCTCCCTCTTCCTCTTGCGCTCCTTCACCTTGCTGCTCTCCTCTTGCTGTCGCTTCTCTTCCTGTCTCTGACGCACTACTCACAAAAACGTGAATTAAAAAAAAATAATAATAAATTCCCTGCATGTGTTTACTAAGGATGAGGGGGAAAAAAAAAATACATTTCTTCTCTAGCTCGTCATCATCCAGTAGAAGGCTGACCACCTCCTTGGGTTTGAGCGTGTCGGGTTTGAAGTTACCGCCGGATATCACCACCCTTTGAATCTAACCACAGAAGAAGAACAAAATGAATTCAAGCACTTAACCAGCGTGAGATTGAGATATTCTCATCGCTTCCAGACCTCGCTCTTCTCTTTAGCTCGCTGCAGGATGCGTTCCTCGATGCTCCCCTGGCAGATGAGTCGATAGACTGTCACCTGCTTGGTCTGACCCAGTCGGTGGGCCCGGTCCATGGCCTGCTGGTCCACGGTGGGGTTCCAGTCACTGTCGTAGAAGATGACCTGGAGGAGAGCGAGGAGGAGGAGGAAGACGGCTGAAGCGACAGCGAACTGACTGCCATGCGTAATTGTGACTTACAGTGTCGGCGGCCGTCAAGTTGATGCCGAGCCCGCCCGCTCTGGTGCTGAGTAGGAACACAAAGATGTCCGTCCTGTGTGGAGAATGTGAGACGGAGAGAAAAACTCTTGACTGAACTGATACAAACGGGTTGTGGAATTTAAATCGCGCCAACCCACCGACTCTGGAAGTCCGCCACCATATCTCTACGCTCGGAGATCTTCGAGGAGCCATCCAGGCGCATGTAGGTGTGCTTGCGGTAAACCATGTACTCCTGAAATGGAGGAACAAAAGGCACACATTGTTTTAAATTAAGTTTTGTTTCACTGCCCTCTACAGGACTGGAGTGAAACGACATAGAGTCCCTTTCTGGCTCCAAACTGTCTTATCTAATCTTTAGGAATTCCTGTTTGATGGTTTCCATAGAGGATACCGTGATCCCTGATTGGAGTCGCCATTCAATGGGCACAGAAGTCTGCCGTGCTGTTGCGGAGGGGCCCCCTAAAGAGCACGGGGGTCAGCGCAAACAGCAGTGATGAGGTGACATGTTGATCTGCCTTTTAAGCGCTACCCACGAGTCCCCCCCCCCCCTTGAACCTCTGACCTCCACGCTGTGAAACATGACGGAGCGGATGGCATCAAAAGTGGCCGCCCTCTGGAATCATTACTGATGATGGCCATTATTTTACACGATATAACACCTCCCCCCCCCGACCTAAACGAATGTCAAGACGAGGCCAGCTCTCGTCTGTTGAGCTGCCATCCCAACTGGTCCATCTGTTCTGAATGAAAGCTACGTTAGCGCTCGCCAAAATGTCGCCTTTGGATTTGCGTCTTCATTTGTGAAGCCCGTCCCGCCCCTTGAGCATATTTTCACTATTCACTTGGAGTCCTGGAACTTTTTTGACTCACCTCATACATACTCAAAATGATCAAATTTGAATTAATTTACATGTAACGCTCTATCGCAGCACTGATATCCAAACATTTGCGAGGATTTCAAGCACCCGTGAGAAATAGTCTGGCAGCAATGTTTTTCTTCTCCGGCCCACCCCGGGTCTCCGTGATCCATCACGCCGGCGACACCGTGTCAACGGGAGTGAACGGCCGACCGGCGACGAAAACAATGATGCTAATGACAGAGATTAGCATCGGGCGCTCATTCGCTCATCAACTCCATCTGCGACGGGCCCCCCGAAGTCGGGGTCACTCCAATGCGTCATTTGGAAGGTGGGGCAGGGGGCCGGGGGGCTCTTTAACTCATTAATGGAGGGGATGCTGTCAGCGCCATCCATTACTGTATGAGGTCACCCGGCCAGCAGCACTTTATGAGCATTTTCATGACGCTATTTTTTTTCTTGCAGCCCTTTTTGTTTTTTTTTTCTTGCGCTTTTCCAGACACACTGAAAGATGGCCCTCGGCCTCCCAGACAATCTACAAAGAGATATTTTATGGGAGAAGTGACTTTGAATGCTGTGGAGGCAAAAAGAATGACTAGTATTACTGCCGTATTGAGAAGCTGAGACGGAGGAGCTGAGATTGTCTATCCATTTGTTTGGTGTGACAAAAATGGATGTTTTACAATACATTCTTCATTTATCTATCCATCCAATTAAGATGTGAAATTTGCTGTTGTTTCTGGAGGGGGGGGGGTCTGGAATAAATTTGAGTGACGAGTGTGGTGGAAAAACATTGTCAATTATTCTATTCCATCTCATTCCTCTCCCTTTTTGTCTTGGAGGCTCTTGACACCCCACCCCCTCTTCCTTCACCCCATCTGGCTTCTTCCACGTCCCCTCCAGATGAGACCCCGCTCGTTAACCCGGACCTGTTAATTAGTCACCTAATGAGTGCGGTAACGAGGGACCGGCAGGCTGATTAGTGGGCTGTGGATGGGTGGGGCAGGGAGGGGGGGGGGGGGGGGGGGTCTGCAAGCGGAGGCAAACCCATTAAAAAAAAAAAACAGGCTCAGATGCAGCTGACTGGCAATTTTAAGGGACATTTTTCTTCCATTTGGCAATGAATAACACATGATTCTTAACGACAGCCTTTAGCATCTATGAATGCTAAATAGAACTGTTTTGAGATTTTGGATGAAATTGAGAAAAAGCATTTACGAGTGTGTGTGTGTGTGTGCGGCGCGTGCGCGTTTCTACCTCGAGCAGGTCGATCATGCGGGTCATCTGGGAATAGATGAGGACTCTGTGTCCCTGGGCCTTTAGTCGACTCAGCAGGATGTCCAGGGTGTGAAGCTTGCCACTTTCCGTGATTAGACTTTCCTTATCTGTGGGGGGGGGGAGGAGATGGCTTAAAAATGATCACGTAAGGACCAGAAAACAAAAATCCTTTCTTTCGTTCTTACGCTGGCGTGCAAAAGAGTTCATTGTACACCAATAACCCCCCCCCAAAAAAACGTTGAAAATAATAACATTCATATTTTGGCGTCATATGTCAGGAAAAAAAACGGGAGCTGTTAGATACATGCACTCTCCTCCTAAAAAAAAAAAAAAAATCCTACCAAGTCCTCAATAAGCCATCTCCTAGAAGATAAAGGCCCCTTTCACCAGCGCAGATCAGCTCAACTCCATGAGGTTCAATCCTCTTAAAGCAGGCTGATCAGTTAATAGGGAGCAAGGCGGGGAAAAAAAAAAAAGGTGATTTATATCCATCATCTGCAAAACAACAAAAAAGCGTACGGGCCGAACAGTCCGACAGGTGCGGAAAGAATCCGCTGTCATCTGGACAACGGCGGTCAGACCCTGGCCTCGCATTATCAACGTGTCACAGGTGGCAGAGCCCAACGAAACCCTGAATCTTTTTTTCTAGCAGCACTCTATGCTAATGTGCACTCGGGCTGAACCGCGACCTGCGACCCTTTAGTGCGCTCGTCCAAGCAAGGTCAGGGCCCGCGGAGGTGTTAAAGAGGAACTAATAGAAGCGATGAACAAGGCAAATACCCGAGGGAGTTGGGGGGGGCTCACCTCTTGGGTCACAGCCCTGAGTTCTGGGCGATGGCGGGAAATGGGGATGAGCTGGTTCTCGACCGCTAAGGTTGCGTTTAAAAAGGTCACGATGTGATCGCCATGTTGTTTTGGCCTCACTGGTGCGCTTCATTTTCATTTTTTTTTTTATTATCGTTTGAAAGAACGAGTCCGATTTCTTTCGGCTGACGGAGGTTCCTTGCCAACCGACTGGTTATAAAAGCAGCGATTTTGCGCCAGCAGTACTGCTCGGCCCCAGCCGGCAATCTGTTGCTGCTTAGCGGATTACGTTTAAGCCTCGCAGACTCTGCCGCCGACATGGGATGATGTGCTATGTGACCCGTCTGAACAGCAAAACATCTCAAAGTAAATCTTGGATGAAAACAAAAAAAAAAAATCCCAGAGATGCATCATTCCCAAATGGAGTCCGACAAGAAGCCAGAAAACAAGGGGATGAATAAATCACGATAATCTTTACACAATGTGATTGTCATTTTGAAATCGGATATATTTACCCAATTCCGACTTCGCTATTGATTTACAAATTCCGCGTATGTGGCTTCCTCAGGAACGAAACATCATAAGGCGTACCTATTAAAGTGGCAATGGATTTTTTTTTTTTTATGATAATTTAGACATCACATAAAAGACAAGTAAGCGCACCACACAGATGACAGCATGGTGACGACCACACCCCAAGCAAATCCCATTTGGTGTCACACCACTCTGCTGTTGCCATGGATACGCATATCAAGCTTCACCACCTGCCTTGCTTTTGCAAAAACCAGCACCCCCGCCCCCAATCCAGCCTAAAAGGGGTGTCGGCCCAGGCAGCCCCTCCCGACCGCGCATCCTGTTGGGAGATTAGGCCGGGCCGTCCCTCTCCTCGAGGTCCTACAGCTTCTTCACCATCCTCCGTCACCAAAATAAAAGCCCCACCCTACCCCACCCCGGCTGCCTGTC
Organism: Syngnathus leptorhynchus; assembly: GCF_054491065.1. Lineage (NCBI taxonomy): Eukaryota > Metazoa > Chordata > Actinopteri > Syngnathiformes > Syngnathidae > Syngnathus > Syngnathus leptorhynchus. The sequence goes on along the minus strand of NC_141212.1, from coordinate 1,945,005 downwards.
CCATGACGGTGTAATCCAATCCCTGTAGGGCCAGAGCCAGAGGCCTGACACGGTCCTGACCCAATTAGAGGCCTGCTGCCAGCTAATTAACCCCGGCCCAGCCCCGGTGCCTGGCGCCCGATACTCCCAAACCAACTAACGGGGCTAATTTCATTAATACGCCATGCCGGCCGGGTCTTCTCGTCCTGTCCTGTCCTGTCGAACCCAACCGACATCCCCCACCTCGCTGGAATGGGGGAGGCGGCCGATCATCTGGATGAAAGATGATGGATGGTGGGGTTATGTGAGAAATGGAGACAGATGGGGGTCGAAAGCACGATCGAACCCGGCGTCAAGTCCTCACTGTATCATGATACATTATACGGCCCGATCAATATGTCAATGGCCAACACTTGTTCGCCACTGCTGATGATGGAAATATTAGCCTGGCCACCAGCGATGGGGAAACTTAATTTCCTACAGGAGCTTTAGGAGCAGATGCGAGCAGGTTTTGGATGCCCAATTTATTGACTGGCTGGGGTCAGAAGATTATGAATTATTTTTTAATTATGGATTTAAAAGCGCAAATTCAAATAGCGCCCTTCTCATCTGTGATGCCAAAACGATTTCCCTCCAAAAATATGTAGGCAGAAACCGGAGAAGAACGTGACGCCACTGCTTGGCCGCAAACACGCAGTAGCCTGATGAAGACTTTGGCCACAGGGCCAACTATGTCATTCATGTCAATTCCTGCGGTTCCTCCACTAAAAGAACTGGACCTTGTTAATGATGTGGGCAATGTCGCCCTCTTCAGTCTCACTTTATATATATTCACTGACTTTTTGGCCTGTAACTTGCTGAGCTGGACTTTTTTGTTTTGGGCTTGGGTCAACAGTGCTAGGCAGATGTAACTAAAACGGCCATGTTGTTTTGTGCATCCTCAATCAGAGCGCTTCCTGCCATTGCGCCATTCCTTTGAAGGGACAGGAAAGGTGGTCTGCACTTCCCAGAGCCCCCCCCCGACGTGGGCAACGACGGCATCTCTCTCCCATTGACGCTCTCGTTCCAAATACAATTTTCCTCGACGTCACGGCTTTGGGCACGATCCGTCTACGGGTGTCGTGAGAAGCCGCTGATTTTGTGTCGGACGTTCTTCTAATTACCGTTGAAGACGCAGCGGAAGGTTATTTTTGGTGTCGCGCTGGAATGTTCCGGAAATAAATCCTGAGACGTGAGAGCAAAAGCCACGTTTTCCCTCATAAGAAATGAACTTGGGAAAAATATCCAAAAATAAAAACAATATGCGACAACAGGCCTTGTTTTTTTTTCCCCCCCCCTTGTTCCTTAATAAACTTCTTGATTAGATTCCACCGTTGATTCCGTCGTACTCACGCCACGCCGGTCAAAACAAAGTCATTCATGCCCTGCCATTTGTTCTGAAAGGTGTGTGTGTGTGTGTGTGTGTGTGGTTGGGGGGGGGCTGGGAAAGTTGGGTCGGGCTACTGTACATATCGTGAGCCTTGATGTGGTAACAATGTGTTCGGCGGAGGACGGGTGCCGCGCCGTTGGGTCACTTCCTTCCTCCCGAGGCTGAGAAAGAAGCGGCTGACGGGGACGCACAGAAAGAAAAGGCCTGAGATTGGCTCACGCTCCACCAAACACCGTCACAACTCGTGCAAGAGTTTTAAGGACACCTCACAGACCTGGCGACTGAGTACACACACACACACACACACACACACGGGGGAAAATGCACTCGCTCGCTCGCTCGCTCACACAAACAGAGTATCTAATAGCGTTACCTAACGAAGCACTTGGAACAATGAGGAGTACGTCGACTTCCTGGCTTTGTCCGCCTCCTCCTAACTTCACAGGAGCACTCAGACGGTTCTCACACAGACACGCAAATTCTTGTTTTTGCTTTCTCACTCCGGCGCAAGAAAATATCTGGCGAGCAATAAACAATCCCGGTATTTTTGTTTTGAACCTCGTCGGATTCGTCCGTCCGAATTTTGAATTTGGCCGCCGTTCGATTCGACGCGGTCGTCGGCCATCTTGCTTTTGAGGCAACCTTTTTTCACCCTCTCACCTGGCTTCGATTCGTCACGTCTTCGCCAGCTAATCGAGCCGGAGAAAAAGAGCAACTGGGTTCAACGCAAAGTATGACAAAGTTTGACTATCATTGTGAGCGGGTCAGTGAGAAGGGAAGTGTTGTGTGTACAAGCGGCGTGGCCTCTCTCCCGCCGCACATCCATCAGCCTCCGCTTGTGACCCGCGACTCTGCCCGGCCGGATTCTGCGCTTGAGCGCACGTACGCGCCCGAGGATGCTGACAGGCCCCGTTCGACTGACCTTTCGTGCCATTTCCCACGGGCCCCCCTTCGCAGTGCATGTCGGAAATAAAGCCGGGAAGCTCGACTCGTTATTACCGTGCCGCGATACGTCCAGATTTTGAGTGTGTACCTAATAAAGTGTCCGCGTGGCATGACTTACCCGGTATCCGGATGTAGGACCAGCCGTGCTGAGGGAAGACGGCCATCACGCCGCCGGGCTGTTGCGGGAAGAAGGAGCCCGCCCTCCGTCGCCAATCGGAGGCGAGGTCGGGCGTGCCGTAGAGGAAGCATTCTTTGAAGACGGCGCCGCCGCCGACGCGAGTCACCCGCCACTCGTGCTCGGCGCTTCGATCGGCGCAGTAGCGCTCCATTGGAACCGCCGTGACCTGGATGATCAAAACAAAGCGTTAGGTGCTACACACACACACACACAGACACACACACACAAAAATATACACACCCTGGGTGTGGCTGCCAGGAGGAACTTGGGCGGGAGCGCGGGCTGGCACGGCCACACTCGGGAGGTGGCGGAACGTCGACAGTGGACGGTCACGTCTGCGTGTACGACCATACCTGGCCTGAGGGCCGTGAAGACCAGGTTCTGAAGCAAAAAAAAAAACTTCATTATGGCTTTCAACAGCATGGACTTTTGTGAAACCATCTTCATTTGGCGTGTGGACGAATCACCAGCATTTGCTCAGTGAATGGATGCAAGGTGGTGGAAAGCAATAATGTGTGTATAGTGCCATCTACTGGTAATCCTGAGTACTGAGTCGTACTTACTCTTAGCACAGGGCTCGTTTGCGTGTTGGGGAAGGATGAGGGTCTGTGTATCCACAAGAGGAGGTCTTTGCGAGACAGAGTCCCAGACCGCGGCGTCCCCCCTTCCACCCCTGCGCCTTCTTCCTGGAGGGTGAACAGCCGCTGACAATAAAGTCGGTACGCTGCTTTCAGGGACAGAAAAAGGGCTAACCACCTGTGGAAGCCAGGAAGGACTTTTTTTTTAGTATGACATGTTTTTTTTTTTTTTTTAACTTGCTTTTCTATCTCACCTACCTGACCAAGGTGCCTTGCAGCATGAGGTTGGACATTTCGGCCGGCGACACGTCAATGAAGCGCAGGAAGGAAAAACAGTTTCCTTTGTCGTCGCCTGATGAACAAAGCAAATGTTAAAATGGCTTTCATTTGGGGGGGGGGGGGGGGGGGGTTGGAGACAACTCACCTTTCCTGTGAAAGAGCGACTGTTGGATATGATTTGGGGAAAAGGGAGACAGCAGCACTCGCAGTGACCTGATAGGAAAACAGAGATGCGTTTTTGTTTTTTTGGGGCGAGGACGAGATTAGCGCCACGCCGGACGGCGCGTTGTCAAATTTACTTGTCGGTGGCCTGGCGGTGAACGTGGAAGAGGCCGTGACGGTAGAGGAACTTGGACAACACGTAGGGCGGGAGGGACATGTGGAAAGGAGAGCGTGTCTCTTGGCGTTCAAACAAGTCCGGATGATTGCACACCTGCAAACGGAGGTGAATTGGAACTCAAGAACGAAATTGGCTTTGTCACCTTCTTTTTGCCACTCTACCTTCCTGAACTGCATGACCAGATTCATGAGGGACGACGTGGTGCTGTGGGACTGCTGGGCCGTGCCCATGGAGGACTGGAGCAGGTCCTCGATGGAGATCTTGTTCCTCAGGGCCTGGTAGAGCAACCTCTGCCTCGACGTTAGCTGGCAGTAGATCAGGATCTCGATCTGAGTTAGGGGGGGGGGGACGAGAAAACGCTCATTAGCGCTGAGAAAGCCGACATCTCGTGAGAAGGAAGGAAAGATAAATGTGAGGGAGTGGTGACCCTTTGACCCCCACAGAAGGGGTGTGACCCGTGAGCCTCCAAACAGGAACTTGACGGATCTGCCAGTGAGGGAGGGAATATAGCCTGATGACATTTGGCTGGTGTGAGAAGAAAGTTCTACCTTGTCTGAGAGCTCGTTTTCCACATCCTTCTTGATCCTGCGCAGCATGAAAGGCTTGAGGATCATGTGCAGGCGTGAAAGTTGGTCTGTGAAGCAAGCGCATGAGAGTTCAAAATCCGGGTCAGGGTGTGAGCCAAAAAAAAAGTGGAAGACTCACTCTCATCGATGGCCGACTTGTTCTCGGCGTGGCTCTCGATGTCCTTGGAGAACCACTCGTTGAATTCCTCGTGGGAATCGAATAAGGTGGGCATGATGAAATGCAGGAGGGCCCAAAGCTCGGCCATTGTGTTCTGGATGGGCGTCCCCGTGAGGAGCAGCCTGTTTCGACACTGGAACTGCAGGAGGATCTTCCACCGCACGCTAAAAAAAAAATAATAATAATCACCAAAAGGAGTGAGTTGTGTTTTTTTTTTGTTTTTCTACACGACGCTTACCTCGTACTGCTTTTCAGTGCCTGGGCCTCATCCAGAACCATGTACTGCCACTTGACTCTCTGGAAGTACTTGACATCCTGGACCACGAGCTGGTAGCTGGTGATCACAACGTGGAACGGTGCGTTCTGAGTGTAGAGGGTTTTCTAAACACACATGCAACACGGCGGCACATCTTGAATTAGACACCAGAAGACAAAAAAAAAAAATCATTTATAACATCTTCATCTTTTGCTTACCTGGCTCCAGAATTTCCGAATGACTTTGCGATCGTGTGGGTTTCCCCAGTACGGCAACACCTGAGGGACAATCCAAATTATTATTATTATAATTTTTTTAATGATCATTTCATTATGGCATTGTTGCACCCTGGGTATACAAAACAGAGCCTAGATCTCCATCTTATCGAACGTTGTATATTTTTAAAGGGATGTGGATCAATTTGACTGGGAAACAAAAGAAAGCTAACGCGGCGACGCTCACAGGGGAAACATTTAGCATGATTCACTGCGTCGATTCTTCGGGCGCCGACAAGCGCCATGTGAAAAGCATTTCTGCATCATTACATCGATCAACACCGGCCGCCATTCAATTGTTTGCGCTCAGTCTCGAGGAAGCTTATCTTCAAATTGTGTAATACGCTCTTTTCACAGCTCATTAGTAGAATAGACCGGAGATGATTTATTGTCTGAGCCGGAGGGGGGGGGGGAAATACGAGTCGGCGTGTCTGCGTGGCACTGGCGAACGTCTTTCTAATGGGTGCCAGAAGATTCCCACCTTGAACTCGGGCACAAAGCGTGAGAACTCCTGATGCCAGTTGTTGAGCGTGGACGCCGGGGAGATGATGAGGAACGGACCCCAGATGTTGTCCCTCTGAAACGAGACGTTTGTGTCACTTTGATGATGAGCGCAGAAGTTAAGGAGCTACCTACCTCTGCGAGATGAGCCAACAAGGCGATGCTTTGAACCGTCTTGCCGAGACCCATCTCATCTGCGAGGATACCGTTAATACCCTGCGAAGAATCCCGACATTTTAAAGCGGCCTGACTAAATCAACCGTTTGGATTTTTTCCTAACTTACTTGCTCGTAGAGGTTGGCGAGCCAGTTCATGCCTTTGAGCTGGTAGCCCTTCAGTTTCCCGTTGAAGATGGTGGGCTGCGGGATGTCCTCGCCGGCCTGGATGGACGGGTTGGACAGGCTGTAGCTCTCGCCGAAGCCGGAAGCGGCGGCCGTCGAGGACGACGCGCAGCGGCTGTCGTGGGAGTCCTCGTCGAACATGCGCGTCTGTTGAGCATTTTTTTTTTTTGTGAACATCCTCGTGTGTGTTTTAAAATCCCAAAACTGTGAACTCACTCTCTGTTGATGGACGTGGTAGGCCTCCTGCGCGTTCCTCAGAGCTTGAGACTTGTAGTATTCGCTGTCTGAAAGCACGTTAGCACACTTAGCACACGGGTACGTCACAAACGAGAGACGTCCCGTACCGTAGTCCTCCTGTCCCACGTTGACCATGACGCCTCCGCCGATGTCAATCTGCCGCCGGGCGCTGGTGTCGTCCAGCTTCTTCAGAATCTCCTCCTGGGCGTCGTCGCCGCCCGGCGAGTCGGCCGAGGCTTTGCCGCTCATGAAGTGGGCGTAGAGCTCCGTTTGCGTGATGAGGAAGTTGAGCTTGCGCTGCTGACGTTTGGCCTGGGAACAAACGGACGGTGTGTGAACGTCGAGGCGTATCATGCGTGAAGCCCCGCTTCCCCTCCGCCTACCTCCTTCATCTCCTCGTCCAGTTTCCGCTGCTCCAGCGCCTCCTTCTCCGCCCGCTTCCTGTGCTCCTTCTCCACTTTGTCGTACTTTTTCCAGTAGAGCATCATCTCCTTGGTGAGGCGGCGGGCGCGAGGTAGCGTCTCCTTGCAGTTCTTCTGTGCCTGGATGGCGGCTCGTCGCACCTCCCGCATGCACTGGTGGGCCAACTACAGGTGGAAAATTGGAGGGAATAAAAAGGAGCATTCATTTTTGGGGAGTCATTTACAAAGTGTATCTGACTTACCTTTTTAGCATTGGTCAAGACCAGGTTCTTGGCGGAGGTCTTCTGCTTGAAAGACTGCAAAGCAAGACATTTTTAAAATGAGCTTTTAAAAGTGACATAGTACAGGATGGACTTTTTTAACATCTCTTGAGCCTTACTAACCTTGGGGATCTCCTTCTTGGCAATGGTGAGCCACACCTTGCGTCGGCGTGCGTTCAGCTGCTCCAAGCTCAGGTGCTTCTTCTTCACTATTGGCGCTGGCGCATCCTGCGAGAACTTAGCGAAGGTCTTGGGAGGCCCGTAATGAAGGCTCTCGTCTGAAAAATCGCCCTCGCCGCGCTTCTTCTTCTTCTTCACTTTCTTCAGCTTGGCTGTGGAGTAAAACAGGCAAGGTTGAATTTTCCCTTTACGCTATGATCACAGTAATATTTGTTGTTACCCTTGAATTTTTTCTCCTCTTTGATTTTCTTCTTCTTTGGACCCACAAGATGGCGCTGTTGCTCATAGAAGAGGTCTTGACTGGAAAGGAGCCCCGTGCTGTAGTACTGATAGTGTTGAAGCTGCAGAGAATCCATTCAAAGAAATTGGGAATTCCAAATCTTCCCATTTTAAGTATCAGTATGTTTCATATCAACGATCTGGTTTACCTCGCGGTCCGTGTGGAACTTGTTCTGGTGCTGCCTGGTGTAGCGGTGGAGCCTCAGCATATCGTGCAACTCGTCGCGCGACATACTGAAGTCCGAGTCGTCCGAGTCCGTGTCCGAGTCGGTGGTGTTGTCGCTCAGCAACAGGCTCTGAGAAATGAGGAGGAACGATTTAGGAAGAGCGCCTTCAGATAGAATAAGTTACAAAATATTCCTCACCTTTAACCATTTCCGATTCTTCTTCATTTTTGAGAAATTGTACAGGTTTGATTGGTCGGTCTTTTGGTCTAGAAAAAAAACGCAACTGTGTAGTGATCGGATGCAGGAGGGGAATATGTGAGTCCTTTACCTTGCAGAAGAACGCCGTTGAGGGGCTTGCCTTCCACAAAGGCGTCGTCTTGGTCACAGGGCTCCCTCTTCACCGTCAAGGGTTCGATGGAGAGGCCGGAGTCCAGAGCTCCGTCGCTGTCGTCGCTGTCATCGCTGGAAAAGTCGCACAAGCTGAAATACACTCAACACAACCGCAATAAATGTGGAAGGACGACAGTAAAAGGTTAAAGACACTACCTGGTGACATCTCTGTTAAAGATGGCGGCCGTTTGATGCAGAAAGCTTTCTAGCCTGAGGGAGCGCTCCAAGCGTTGCAGGTAGAGCGGTTTCGCCAGAGCCGAGGAACACGCCGCCGCCGCCGCGCCAGCCGGCTCGGGCCGCCCGCCCTGCCCCGACGCCATTCAATCCGGATACCCCCACCCGCCCGGCTGGGCAGGGATTTTTACTGCAACATATTTATTCTTTCAAAAATAATGCGCGACTTAAAAGGACAGTGGCTAGAGCAGAGTTGTGTTCCTACCTCTGTAACTGAAGTCATTATCCTCGGTTAGTTGAAGGACTTTGGATACACAGAAGCCTTGAACAAAAATATTGTATGATCATTAAGCGTGAAAAAAAAAAAAGCTCAATCAACTTCACAGTTTATGGGACGTACATTGTACCGTGTCCACCATTTGTTTGAGTATTTACATGTTCTTAAAATAATAGCTGTAGACTGACTAAAAATAAAAATACCATATTGGGAAAATATGCACGAAGACGAATGTGACGATCCATCCATCTGTTCATTTGCTATAGCTCTTGTCCTCATCACAGTCACAGGAGATCTGAAGCCTATCCCAGCTGGCTTTGAGGAAGAGACAGGCTACACCCTGGACTGGTCTCCAGCCAATTGTAAGGCACATGTAGACAAACTACACTAATTCACCAACTTGCAAGTGTGTGTGTGTGTGTGTGTGTGTGTGTGTGGGAGGGGAAAACCACACACCACAGGGAGAAGATTCACCTATCACTCAGGGGTGGACTCAAATTCAAATCCAAAACCCTCATTTGAGAAATATCACATACACAATTTAACCTCTTCCCAGACACGTAAATGGAGAATATATGTCATGAGTTGCATTAAAATCAAGTGCTGAAAGTCATGCACTTGTCAACTGTCATGCAGTTGTGGTTAGCTTGTCTAGTTAGCCTAAGCTAGAGCTGGATAGCTAACCTTGAACGTTGAACTAGGCTTAACAGCTAGCTTGGGACGTAGCAAAAAAAAGCTAACAAAGCTCAAATGCTAACATTTAGTCCCATCGCATCACTTTTAACTTAAATTGGGGGGCGCTGGCCTTACATGGGGTGAATCCTATATTATAGTCCGGGTGGAGTGGACTTTGGGCCGCTACGCTTGATCAGTTAGCGTAGTATTAGCATTAGCTGTTGGGATGCTAACGGGAGTTTTGAGTCTTCACGTAACATTAATATACAGTGAACACAATCGCCCTGTCACTTTAAGGCCACCACCTCCTTTGCGTTAACTATATCTTAAGATACTGCTTTAATGACTTTAATTGCCGAGCCGGCTGGTCGGGGGAGACGGCAAGGCCCTAACCGGCCCGCCCGCGTCCCGAGTGTCCTTGCTGGGGGAAGCTCAATGCGTGGTCGTGTGTGTGCTCCCCGTGATTTTAATTCTTTTCTCCCTCCCGGCCATCTTCCCCCCACCATTGCTCCTTTGCCGTAACGGTGTGTCTCACCTCGACACCCCGTGTGGCCCCTTGCGCGTGTCTCTCGCCGCTGCTGCCGACTCTCGATTCCCTGACTCCAAAATGGCGGTTAAAGGCGCCGAGCGAGTCTGAGCTTTGAGTCTGCAGCGGCGGCGGAGAGGCGGCCACTTTCTGTTACTGAGAGAGCACAGAGACACGACGCCATGGAGGCACAAGCAAAGAGCAGGCTGGTGAATCAAGCGCCGAGCGAGAGCCTCTCGCTTTTCACTGTGTTAGACAGCAGCTCGCCCACATTTAAATCACAAGATACATACAAATAAATGAGTAAGAAAATATGGGAGGATTTCATGATGCGTCGAGGCGCTTAATCGAAGTTAGAACGTGCACATCAGTGACTTTCTGATATCGATTAGTAGTGTCTGCCCGCTGCAAAAGTTACCGAGCTACGTCTTACGTCATCACGAGGGAACTCCATATATGGTATGGCCGAGTCGAAAGGAAACCGTTACGTAATCATTAAACACTTTGATGATAAAAGTAAAATAAGACGCGTTATTTAACAATAACTGCTGTGAAACGGGGTTTTCTTTTTTTACCTCAATGTTTTAACATGTAATATTTTATTAAATGTACATTTCATTCAGTTTGATTGTTTCTAATTCATTTTACACACACAACACACAACGTAATGTTTCTATTTACTTTTTTGCAAGCTCGTTTATTAAAAAAGAACTAATAATAATAATAGGTTATAAAAACTAAGAACAGGTCAGAGCAGCTTCAACATGAAAAAGCATTAAATTAATGTTTTATTTTCCATGCTTTCAAGACACAAACAAAGCAGTAAAAATATTGACCATTGGACATTTGAGTGCAAGTCTAACAAACATAATATGACAATGAACTGGATGATAGTTATTTCATCCCAAATTGGAAACTTTTCATTGAGATGTGTGAATGTGTCAAAACAAAAAGCTAACAGTGCTCTCAGCAGTTGTCACAGATGAGGCGTTAACAAAAAGCGGACAAACGTCCCAATCGGCTTCCATCCGACTCAAGTCCATCTCGTTCACAACCAGCTGGATTTATCCTCCTCAGACATCTTTGGATCAATGAAGGGCTTGTCCACAGATCTGATCATCAGCTCTCCACAGTACACGCATTCAGAGGCGACCATGTCATCCAGGTCGGATTTCATCTGCTCGCGACTGGCGCCGCCCTTTCCGAGGCTTGGCGCGTCGCCTTCCTCGTTGGGCACGGGCCGGTGTCGCGACCTGGACGCCTGCGTGGAGGCCGACAGCTTCTTTTGCAGCTCCTCCAGGCGGCTCAGCTTGTAGGCAGACAAATGAGGCATCACTTCCTACAGGGTGCAAAGGTCAAAATGTTATCATCCATATCAATACTATCCATCCTAAGTTGTGCAGTATACCTGGAGGAGACAGTCGGAGTGGAACATGTGTCCACACAGAAATAAATAAAAGGGCCTGTTGAGCAGCGGAAAGTCGCAGGCTGAGCACTTATCCTGGGAGTCCACCACGCCGTATTTATTCCGCATTTCCTGGATGTCTTCTCGGATGCGTTTGGCGCTCTCAGTGGCTTCCTCCATTTCCTGCTTCAGCTCCTCGATGTGCTTGTTGTACTCCTCCAGGGAGTTGCAGATAGCCTCCTGAAAGCCACAAACGAAACCGAGAGCTATAGAAAAAGTCACGACGGAAGCCGCGTGACTGACCTTAAAATGATCGATGGTGACAAAGTCGGGAAAGAAAGGCAGAATGTCCTCGATTTTGAGCAGGTCGCAGCTGGACAAGCAGTTCATGGCCTTCTTCACGTCCTTCTCCTCCTGTACCACATGGCGGGCGATCTTCAGCCACAGCTTCTTTCGTAGCTCCTCGTCATCCTCGGGCAGGTCCGCGCAGCTCTTGGCCAAATCCACGTCCACCTGCGGAGAACGCGTTATCAAGGCTCCTCGGTTGAGGCGCACTGTACCGATTGAACTTACTTGCAAGGCGAGATCCACCGCTTCCTCGTACAGCTCCATAATCCTGTAGACCAGAACGCAGGCGCGTAGGTAGCCGTGTTCGGCGCACAGCCTGAGCGCGTATTTCAGGTCGTAGTGGATCTCCGAGGCGTACGTGCCCGCCTCCTCCAGGTAACGCAGCAGCGAGTCGGGCTTGTACTTGGCGTAGAGCGACAGCAGGTAGTTATGGATGGCCTCCTCTGTCACGCGCAGCTCGTGCACGCAGAACTCCATGTAGCGCACCGTCTCGTTGATCTGCTGGCTGCTTCCCTTGTGGCTGTAGTTCATCAACGCCGGGATGAGCTTCTTGGGGTCCAGCCGCTTACCCATTTGGATCCAGGCGTCCACCACCTTTTCGGGGATGTGCTGCATGAGCACGGGGGAGAACTTGTAGAAGAGCTTCTCGTCGCAGTGCTTGGCCAGCACGTCCAGAGCGGCGTGGTAGTCGTCGTGCTGGCAGTAGTGCGACACCACCCTCTCGTAGTCCTGCATGACCACCGAGAAGTACACCATGTCGTCCACGTTGCCGTGGCTGGCCAGCAGGTCGTAGATGGTGCAGCGGTTGTTGAACAGGCACTCGCGGTGCTTGGAGGTGTTGAGGAACTGGCGGAACTCGTCGCGGGTCTCCCAGAAGAGGACGCTGGCCTTGCCGTCATCTTCCAGCTGGCCCAGCCGGTTCAAGTAGAGTTCGGAGAGCCAGGTGACGAGCAAGGTGATCTGCGTCCTCTCGCTCGGCTTCAGATTGCTCAGCTTCTTCAGCAGGAACTCCTTCAGGGCCTCCTCCTGCTTGGCTTCGATGAACTTGAGCGCGATCTCCTCAAAGTAATTCTGCGTCATGGCGTAGCACTTGGCGCTCTCCAGGTAGCGCTTGTTCTGGAAGCAGTGCTCGGCCTCCTTGGCCAGGACCATGTCCATGCATTCGGGTCGCTCCCGGCAGTACTCCTTGGCCAGGTCGAACTTGTTCATGCTCATGTACATCTGCCACACGTCACGAGACTCACGTTGGATGTGGTAACGGAACACGGCCCGCTCCGTGTAGATCCACACCAGACCCCCTGACGGGTCCTTAATCATCCTCTTGAGGGGACCAAACTTGTCCGGGAACACGTCCTCGTGAACCACCTGACCGTTCAGCGTGCAGATTGCCTTGACTCGATCGTGCAGAAGCAGCAGGAAGTGAAACTGGGTCAGCACGATGGAGATGGGCTTGTTGAAAGACAGATCAATGTCCGTCGTGTACTCCCAAACCTGATGAACACAACATCAGAGGAGATGAAAATTCCCCATAATCTTGTGAGAAACAATTACCTGCACGTCACTCAGAAGCGAGTCCGGTCTGACGTAGTCCAGCTGCCCGTAGAGAACCCCGTTGCCCATCATCCAGGCAAAGGCCTTGGGGGAGGTACGCAGCTTGGACGTATAAAAAGTGATCTCGCTGTAGCCCATGTTAGCCGGGAACTCCTGAAAGCTGGGGAGCAGGTCCTGGTTCTGGGTGAAGATGGAGCTGAAGCCCTGATGCTCCGTCCCCTCGGCCACTTTGCCCACAAATTGAAAGAGGCGCTTGCGGGTGGTGGCGATGATGAAGTATTTGTTCTCCAGGCCGCGCTCCACCTCCAGGCAGCACACGGGCGCCGGCCTCCCGTCTTCTTCCAAGGAGTGCACCTGGAACGATATTACAGTGAAGCCCCACGCTGGATCATTTCATCACATTCATCAAGACGCACTTGTCTAAAGTACTGGTCCGGGTTGGTGTTAAAGAGGCTCCCCTCGGTGGCAGAGATCTCGGCCTCGAAGATGACGCCTTGGCCCGTGCCGACCAGGATGGGCCCCGTGTTGGTCTCGTTGCCGAGCAGCTTGTTCCAACCCACGCTCTCCACTAGGTGGCCCCGCCAGCGAGACAGACTGCGCACCTTTTGTGTATTCCTGTTCAGGTACAAACACTCGCTGGTGCTCAAACTGATCAGCAAGTGGGAGCCTGAAAAAAAAGGAAACAAATAGTTTTCTCCATCTGATGTCAGAAGACAACACAACTTGCATTTCATTGCAAAAGTCAATAAAACCATTTTTTTTTCTCCTCCACTTGTTAATCTTACCCGTCGGATCCAGGAAGAGTTTGTGCACTTTGCTGTCATCTTTCCTTCCGAGCTCAATTTGATTGGGGTGATCAGGTTTGGCCAAATCAATCCTGCAAAGAAACGTACAAACATTCCTCCTCTAACAACTCTTGAAAGGCCCCAATAAACATCTATGACTGGCCTAAGTGACTAGTGAGCATTTCTGATTGTTACTTACCTCAGCAGGGTGTCTTTCCCCAGACTCATGCATAGTTGATTATTGCAAACTATGAGATGATTTATCCTCTCAGGCGGCGTAAAATCGATCCTCTGCTTATTGAAAATGGGCTTTTCCTCCTCGAGTCGCACATTGACGAAACCTAAAGTGCAAATAATTGGACAACATTATCCCAGAATGGAAAGATCTTGCTTCCTCGGCTTACCCGAGTGTGTTATCCCGATGTTGGCGCTCGCCAGGCGGCCGTGCTGCTGCGCGCTTTGCCTGCTGTTTTGCGAGTCCTCGTATTCGTCCAATATTGAAGCCATTTTTTACGTGCTACTTAATTCCAAATAGTTTGCAGAAGACGCTCAACGACTAAAACGACATGACTATGCAGCTAGCCCTCTGGTTAGCTGTCAGCTAGCGCTGGTAAAAAGGAGCAAGTCAGGTGACAGCACTCATGTGATCGTATAGTTGATGCAATACCCTTTTTCGACACTGGAGGTCACTGTAACATCGAATAATTTTCTCTTGGTGGGCGCGGTTTTGCAAATGAGTTAGATTGTTTGTTTTTTTTATAAATAAACTTTAGACTAAATTTATATTTAATAGGAAACTATTCTCAGTGAAATATGTTCTATCTTATCAACGTGTATAATCTGAAAACGATAAAGACGCCGTTACCCTTAACCGCCTTTGGGTGTCGCTGTTGGAGCAACAACCAACTAAAGAGTTTAGCCTACAATGGGCGTGGTTATTCAAATTGCAATTTTCGGGAGTATGAAGTGAACCTAAAAAAAAAAACTTCGCCTATCCTTGCAGAGTCCTACTAGAGAAGCCATCAAAGACACTTGATGGTGAGAATTGCGAGCGGGCGCTAAGAAGCAAAGAGTTTACGGGGCGCGTCATGCCACCTCACATGGACTTCTACCACGAGTCCCGCGTCCCCTCCGCTTGCGGACTGACCCGGGAGGACGAGCTGGAGCCGGGTGTCATCAGTTGCATGCTGGTGGGCGACGGCGCGGTGGGCAAGACCAGTATGATAGTCAGCTACACCTCCAATGGATACCCGGTGGACTACAAGCAGACCGGATTTGACGTCTTCTCTGGTAAGACATTTCAGGGAGCAACTATCTCAAATCATCATTTTTTTCCTATATGGTATATTTGCTTTAAGGACATTTTTATTTTATTTTATGACTTATAATGGTTGGAACTGGTTTCCAACAGGTCAGGTCCAAGTGGATGGATCCCCAGTCAGAGTTCAATTGGTGGACACTGCAGGACAGGTAAGTCAAATATGATTTTTGTCTTCATTGATTTTATTTGTCAGACTCAACAATGTCCCCTCCTTTGGTGTATTCTATTGCGACCTGCTAACATTTCCCCTTTATGTGACAACAAAGAAGTGTCTGTCAACTTTATTTAAATAGCTCCACTCCACAACAATAGACACTGGAGCAGGTTTTAGCTGCTGGGTCATTGTTGATAAAACAGCTTAAAGAGGCAGTGGCTGACTTCTGTGCAAAAAATGCACATTTTCAAACTGGCTTCTCTGGACAAAATTAAAATTAGAAGAGAGTCTTTGAGGACAATTCCAGACTCACATTATTTATTTTTTTGTTCATTTCAGGAGGAGTTTGATGAGTTCCGATCGCTGTCCTACTCACACACGGACGTCTTCCTGCTGTGCTTCAGCATGGTCAACCCCGCCTCTTTCCACAACATCACCAAAAAGTGGGTGCCCGAGATCCGTGGCTGCAACCCGACGGCGCCCATCGTCCTGGTGGGCACGCAATCGGACCTCCTACTGGACGTCAACGTTCTCATCGGCCTTGACCGCGCCAGCGTCAAGCCCGTGGCCGGCTCACGCGCTCGAGGCATGGCGGAGAAGATCCGGGCGGCGGATTACGTGGAGTGCTCCTCACTCACCCAGAAGAACCTCAAAGAAGCGTTTGACGCCGCCATCTTTGCCGCCATTAAGAACAAGGCACGGCAGGCCAAGAAACGGCGGACGTCGGACAGGCGCAGCAAAGCCTTCTCCAGGTGCAGCTGGAAGAAGTTCTTCTGCTTCGTCTGAGCCGGCTGGAACTGTAAACACAAGTTCTTCATTTATGTGAAGTGACATTCAGGTTTTGGAGCCAAGGACCGTCGTAGCACCGTAGCTCGGAATACCCAAGTCTGGATTCAGGCGGACTAACACAATACAGGAGGTCTTTGGTTATTTTCTTCAACATGCAGACGATAGCAATTTGCATGTTTGTGCTCCTGCGTGTGTCGTCACAGAAAAGGTGTGAAGCGCAGTTTCAGCACACAAGCGTCAGTGAGCGCTACTCTTTTGTTGCGTTAGCATTTTTAGCTGAGTGCTAAAAGGACTCTGCCCAGACTGGTTTTTTTGGTGCCTAAATGACGTGACTTTTTGCAATGTTGCGTGACGGAACGCACGTTACCGTATCGCCTTGACGCAGTTTTAATTTTGGAAGAGCAAGAAAACAGATTAGCAGTCAGCTTTGACCTTTGACCCTCTCGATGACTATCAGTAGAGATTCTTAACATCTCGGTATGGTTTCCTGGGGGGAAAAAAAAAGTATGCAATGAATTTTCTCGAAACATCCCTAATTTGCAATATTGTGTATATAATATATATAATATAGTGCCTTTTCGTGTTTTTTTTTTTTGGGTGACGAGCACAATTTATTTCTTATGCTTCCTGTGGAAGTGATTTGAATAAATTCTGTTTGTTCAAACAACTGTTTAGATTCTCAATGTCATCTTTTTTTTTTATATATATCACATATGTGCTAGCGTGTCTCACTCTCCTCTAACCCTCGTGTCTTTTTATTTACATGTCAGAGCGACGTGACACAAATAAATGAAGTGCAAATTACAGCCTCTGTGTTATGTATATTTTTAGACCCAACAATTCGCAGCCATCTGATAGGACAAGTCGTTTTACATGGACATTTTTCTGGAGCGGGACCGCAGGCTGTGATTTCCGCTCTCCACGGGGGAGTTGGCTAATGTCCACCTCCCCCCCCCCCCCCCCCCAAGCATGTGATAATTAACCTGAGATCCCCCCTCAGTGAGGGGCCGAGCCATTCTAATGCGTGACCGCGCCATGCTGGGATCTCTTCTACTGACTGATTGTGTCACTCAGGGAAAAGTCTCAAGGTGAGGATCCACGAATGAAGGCGATTGATGATAATCCATTCACACAAGTCGGACGGCCTCTATGTACTCGTCAGACGTCGATTGTGACCTCATCAGTTTTGGTAACAGGTCGAACTGGGGGGGAAAAACAAAAGACGTCAGCGCCGGTCTGTTTGCTATTAGAGCCGAGCATCCATCACTCGGCTTCTGTCTTTGAACGCACGGGCCCTTAAAAAAAAATTGCCTTCCATAATTCCTCTATCCACTTGATCATTTTGGACATCGAGGACTTAACTGTACTCGGCATCAAACAGTTTTGAGCGGAGGACGCTTTGAATTGTGGATTCTGCAAACAAAAGCTCAGCAGGTCAAAATCAGCCGTCACTTATTTATGAGGCTCAAGTCATTTTATGCTTTTCTGTTCAAAGCCAAACATCAAAAGGGAAAAAAAAAAAAAAAGGTCATCTTTTGAATGATGCGTTCGGACAAGCGAGAGGGCCTCGTTGTCGGACCAGTTTTAAGTTCTCGGAAACTCAACTCACCTTCTCATGGGTTAGTCATGTATTTTTCTCAGCGGTGGGTGGCTTGGTTCTTTTCCCAGGGTTTTCCTACTTCAGGAGTCATCAACCGAGTTGTCCTCTGGCGGCTAGCCAGTTTCGCTCTGGTTAAAAAAAAAAGGTTGGCAGTCAGGTCTGGAACTCAGCAGGTGCACCAACAGGTCTACCGAGCTTTCCGGTGCTTTTTTCCAACGCGCGAAAGCTAAACAAACACAATTGTTTCATTTTTTTATTTGTTATTGGAATACATTTTCATCAAACATGCTGCACATACTTGCACAATGAAGCAATCAATACAAGTGATCAATTTGAATTGTGACTCAAAGACTTGTGACAGTTAAACCGATGGCAAGAATTTGATTGACGTGTATCTACGTCTGGGAATCAAGTGGGGGAGGCGTTCTCACACTGGTGGCATCAGCGGGTGAGGGAGGGGGAGAGAGCCATGTGTGTGTGTGTGTGTGTGTGTGTGTGGTAGTAGGGGAATCACGCAATGTTCCTAAAGTGTCGATGAGAAGTGATATGACATCATCTCAATCTTTCGAGAGTCACGATAGATCTAATTGATATGATACATTGATGTCGTCCGTGATGACTGGCGGCGTGGTCGACGACGATACCGTGCGATGGCCTCCGAGCGGATTGTGTAAATAAGGTGTGTCTGGACTTGCTCTCGTATCGAGAGTGACTGTTGCCGCGTCGTCCGCTTTACTCACAAAGCTATAAATCCTCTTGCTCAGCCTGTTTGTGTCACCCTCACGAGATGGTGTCGATACCACTTGTGCAAGATTCAAACCAAAACACAAGACACGTTGTGACTTTACAATGTGGCCTTTATTGCAAAAACAAAAACAAATAATCAGGCATGTTAATTGCTACATACCTTACCTCATCTAATTAGAGTACAAAGAACATGTATGACTTCAGCCATGCCTTAAGACGTGACATCAGCAGCTTCCTAAAAGGTCAAGGTGAGACAAATCTTGAGCATGACCCAACACAACAAACATCACATGAAGATAATTGTTTAGAATTAAAAGCATTCAGTCAAAGTTGGCTCGGCTCTACTGCCCCCCCACCCCCCACCCTTCTTTACTTCGATGTCGACAAGCGGAACCGGTTTGTCTCCTTGCATCTTATCGGCTGCCAGCGGGTCTGACGAAAGGCGTCTCGCTTTCCTCACGTCTCGTAGGTGACACTGTGAGGGTGCCCCGCCCCACTTAGTCTGACTTGATAGTTGCAGATCTTGGATCTCGTGGATCAACAATCTCATCTTTGTACACTAAAGGTGGAACAACTCGACTTCCTGTCCATCAGTCATGTCTCACGTCAGAACCGGTTGGACCGTGCCACCCGAATGGGCCGCACGCTCGGTCCGCTTTCGGATTCAAATCCAAACTGAAAGCGAGTTACACCTGCCCGCACGGACCGTTAAAGAACGGAAACGTTTGAATTCAAAACTCTCCCCTCCAGCGCGACTCACTCCGGCAACAATAGCGATGACACTTAACACCTTACAAAAGGGATTGTGTTGTGTCAACAATGTGGCTGTATACATTTAAAGGCGGCACGAGAGTGAGGCCATACTAAAGACTACGAGTAATAGAGGTGAAAGAGTCATTAAAAGTCCACATCGACATGCCCTGTAATTTACTATTTAGGGTTGCCACCGGGAGATGGTAGCCTCAAGGTCCAGCCTTGTTCCCGACTGTTTCGCACCTCCCAGGGGGGCACTATTACGCTGTCAGGGGCCGCTCTTCATGGGGGCTGTAATGTGCTTTGGCGTTAAAAAAAATATATATATCACACCCTCTTGCTTGTTTTGTCAGCTTCGGGCACACGGGGTTAAAATGGCCACAGATGGTGAGGGTGAGAAAACAGACAGGGCTGGAAAACAAGGTAGGATTGGTGAGTGGAGCTTAAGACTTGAGATGAGAGTAAAAATAGTTGAACATTTTTATAAAGTTGTGATAGCATGGTTAGAAAGTTTAATTATTGCTGCTTTAAAGACAATTGACTCACTGTTTCTATTTTCCATTCATTGAAATCCAAGCGTTTAGTTTGTGGTGCAATGCTGCCCCCTACTGCCAGAATGGATGTAAACCAATTTAGGTTTTGTTCGTAAGAAAACATGGTCGCAAAATGTTCTTTCAGATTTATTAAAAAATAATTAATATGTCAATATTTAAAGTAACAGGAGTTTTGAAAAATGTGGTTAAAAATATACTACATTTCATTTTGACATCATTTATGGTCATTCTATCATTTGGTATGTCAAGTTTTAGCACATTATAAGGGCACAGGAGAATTTATACATTTAATAACCAGGGAAGAAAAACATGGCAAATAATGCACCTCTTACTATGAAATTCGTAAATATTATAATCACTACAAAGGAGGATCTGGCCTTGGGTGTGGGTGAGCTTTTGGTCAGCACTTTGACAGAATCTCCTGACAGCTTTTGTACACTTGAATCAAGCAGTTGAGCCTTGGTTTTGAGCTCTGCAAAACAAAAACACACAAACTAAATATATGAGAACTATTAATGGGCAAATATTGCTAAGTTCTCACCTGAAACAACGGCACCACGCTTGACACGTCATCGGAATTTGAGGGGTTCTTCAGCAGTATGGAAAGGTAGTAGATGATCTGATGCTGGAAATAAACAAACACTTTAGCTTTGTGGTGTATGAATTGGACCAAAAACAATTCTTTTTAATCACCATGTAAATGGCTTCGTTGATGACCACATCCTTGACTTGACTCATCTCGATAAAAGTGCTCGTCTCCCGGCCCGACGCGTAGCTGGAGGATACCTGGATGCCTACCGAGCCAATGATGAGCACCGATTCGTGGTCCACCTTCACTAAATGGATGTGGAGCATCATTCCCAATAGGGTAAGAAGGATGGCGCCGGTGAGGACGGCTGTGTTCTGCAAGTAGGGGGGGAAAAAAAGATGCGACTTGCAAAATTCCATGCAATTTTGTGATATGATCAATTATTATGACTTCATTACTTACCTCTGTGAAGAAGAAGACCGCATAGGCAACCAGCCAAACGGAGCAAGTGTACACCATCACCTTGCCGATGGACATTTTGGACGAGCTGACAGTAAACTCTCTGCAAATGCTGCAGTGGTTTTGACAATCCAGAGATATTGCTTTACCATAAATGTCCGTGTAGGTTTCATCTTCCATTTTCCCTGCAGAAATAAATCAATAAAATCAATCAAGTTAGGACTGAAACTTGGCGGTTAGCATCAAGCTAGGCTGGAGCCAAGGTCAGAAGTCTTAAGTGTGTTTTTTTTTTTTTTATCGCAACAATTGTTTAGCGCAAGCGAGAACAGATTTTAAGGCTGTTAATGAAGGCGGTGGGTTGTAAATTTAAAAGCAGGAAGGCATTACAAAATTTCACAAATAAAAGTGACTGACAGGAAACACCGGCCAAACATTGGATGTTTGCTGTTTATTTCGGGGCATCCCGGTTGCACAAAAGTGAGTGTCAAAAATGATACATTTAAGTAGAAAATTATTCATTACGAGTGCCAAGTAGGTAATACTAAATAATGAATTTAAAATTAATACGTATTAAATTGAGACTTATGTGATACAGATGACAAGGCGGTGCCTGACAAATTAACGTCAACAAACGGCGTACGCTTGACATTGAAAGAAGCACACTTTCAATAGCCGGAAACGCAATGCATTGTGGGGAACCCTATAAACCTCGTATAAATAATCATTTTATATCAGTTGTTAAGACACAAGCCGATCACATCAAAATATATATCTATTAGTATAAAATATTTTTAAAAATACAATATTTTTAATTGAGCAACATGTTGGTTGGTTTAGCTTAGCAGCAGGCTAATGTCGTACTACATTTCCCAGAATGCATTGCGCAAGAAATGACTTCTCAACCCTGAATAAAAACAAGGCGATCAGCTGATGTAAAAGCAACATCTCCTCCTGGGGTCTGACACCGCAAGCTAACACTCTCGCCGAGATTAGTACGTGGCACCGGAGCGCTATGCTACGTTATTATTAGTCATTTTCCTCTTTTAGAACGTGTCGAGGTGGCACTTTTGTCAAGTCGGGTTAGTCGTCGTCGGCTGGGACCGTTCATCGCCACTCGGTCAGCCGATTGCCACGAAGGTTGTTGTTGTTGTTGTTTTCCCAAAATACGAGATGTATTGCTAAAAAAGATGAACGCAATGTTCAATCATATGATTTCATAACTTGGCATCAACCCAAAACATAATGATTGCTTTATCACTTATTGGTGAACACATCATGACTACTTTTTGGTCATGATTCTTTTTTTATTGAGGTGCTCACGTTACAAGGATACAGCTTGGTGTTGAGAGTCTTTGTGACATGATTGTGAGGATACTTGAATGTTGTTCCAACTACTTGTCCAAAGTAATGATGAAAGCAAACATTACAATTGTTTTACTCTTTTCTCAATCCTAGTCATTGTCCCAGAGTGTGCTGATAGTTGAGTCTCGTCCTCCATGATCAACCATGAGTGGTCAAGGTCCAGCTGAAGATAAAGGCATGAGCGCACCGCTAGTCTGCCAAGAGAGTTACGCCTGCGGTGGCTCGGACGAGGCCTACTTTGAATGTGACGAGTGCAGCAGCCTTCAGTGCGCCCGCTGCGAGATGGAGCTCCACCGGCAGGAGCGCATGAGGAACCACGACCGGGTTCGCATCACCCCGGGCCACGTTCCCTTCTGCGACTCGTGCAAAGGAGACGGCGGCGGCTCGGTGGCGGCCAGGCAGCTGCGAGCGGCCGTGCGCTGCCAGGGATGCAAGATCAACCTGTGCTTGGATTGCCAGAAACGCACCCACAGCGGTGGAAACAAGAGGAAGCACCCGCTCACCTTGTACCCTCAGGCCAAAAGTCCCCAGGAGAACAGCGTCAGCTCCGGTGAGTCCGAGCTGGAGATCCTGAAAGATCAACTGGACCAAGTGTGCAGCTTCCTGTTGGTGGACGAGAAAGAGGAAATGCAGGTGGGTTCCTTAACGTTCCTCTCTCCATGGACACGAAAGGGAAGGACTAACCTCGAGAGCTTACCCAGGTGAAGGACGAGGAGGAGTTTGTGAACAGACTGGGATGCGACCCAGACGAGCTACTCAAGGTGGTCTCCATTTTTGGGAACATCGGCGAGGGGAAATCGCACACGCTGAACCACACCTTCTTTCTCGGAAGACAAGTGTTCAAAACGTCCTCCACGCAGGAGTCCTGCACGGTGGGAGTGTGGGCCGCTATGGACCCGCTGCACCACGTGGTCGTCATCGACACGGAAGGACTGCTCGGCGCTGGTAAGATGCAAACGTGTCACTTTAAAATCCCAGTTCCAGAGGTATTTGGACTTTTTTTTTTTTTTGCCATAAGTGGAAAAACCAAATAAATAAGTCACCATCAAATGTGAATTTTTTTTCCACCCAGGGTCCAGCCAGGGTCAGCGAACCCGCCTCCTCCTCAAAGTCTTGGCCATCTCGGATCTCGTTATTTACCGGACGCGCGCCGACCGTCTCCACGACGACCTCTTTAAGTTCCTGGGCGACGCCTCGGAGGCCTACTTGAAGCACTTTGCTCGTGAGCTGAAAGCGACTGCCACACGTTGCGGCCTGGACGTGGCGCTCTCCACCCTCGGCCCCGCCGTCATCATCTTCCACGAGACCGTGCACACCAAGCTCTTAGGATCAGGTAGAGTACCAAAAGAAGCCCCCGGAACCGCACGGTGTTGACGTTTTTCCCAATCTGTAGACAAACCGGCCGAGTCTGCAGAACGCCTCCTCCAGGAGCGCTTCAGAAGGCTGGCTCTGTTCCCCGAGGCCTTCAGCTCCATCCACTACCGCGGGACTCGTACCTACAACCCGCCGACCGACTTCAGCGGCCTTCAGCGCAGCCTGGAGCAACAGCTGGACAACAACGCCACCCGCTCGCCGCGTTCCGCCGGCGTCATCTACAAAGCCCTACGGGTCGGGCGACATTCCTGCTTACCTTTGCCAAGGAAGGATGCGAGCCGAATAACGACGGACGATTGCTTGATTCCCGCCAGGCGCTGAGTGAGCGTTTCAGCGGAGATATTACCGATGAACACATGAGCAGTAACTCCTTTTTCCCTGATGAGTACTTCACCTGCTCCTGCATCTGCTTGAGTTGCGGGTATGTACGGTCGAATATTCAATCAAATCAAAATATATCATCATTTTAAGGTGACTCTTCACCTTTAGGTCAGGCTGCAAGAGTAGCATGAATCACCTGAAGGAGGGAGCGCAACACGAAGCCAAGCAGCGATGCCGCTACTCGGCGCAGTACGACAACCGCATCTACACGTGCAAGGTGAGCCTTCGCACGCTACGCCGCGTGCGTCGAATGAGCGATAGCGTGGACGTGGCTGAATTTTCCAGGCCTGCTACGAGGGAGGGAAGGAGGTAATCGTGGTGCCCAAGACGACGGCATCGTCCGACTCGCCGTGGTTTGGCTTGGCCGTCTACGCCTGGTCTGGGTAAGTGACAGGAGGGAACCTGAAGAAATGTCAATATTCGCTTTTATTTATTTTTTTCATTCTAGATACGTCATCGAGTGTCCCAACTGCGGAGTGATTTACCGAAGCAGACAGTACTGGTACGGTAACCAGGACCCAGTGGAAACGGTGGTCAGAACCGAGATCCAGCATATCTGGCCGGGGGTGAGGCCACGCTCCGTTTGTTAGCGCACGTTAGCTGGCGAGGACGCGCCAACGACCGCTTGCGTGGCAATTTTCAGTCCGACGGCTTCTTGAAAGACAACCACAACGCCGCCCAGAGGCTGCTGGACGGAGTCAAGTACATCTCCCAGTCGGTGTCGGAACTCAGCGTGAAACCGGCCAAGGCGGTCACCTCCTGGCTCACCGACCAGATCGCTCCCACTTACTGGACGCCCAACTCTCTCATTCTGGTATGTATGGCGGGGGGGGAAAAAATAAAAAAAAGCACCACTACTTCTTAAAAGGAGAATAGAGTCATGTTTTTGAATCAACTGGTAGAAATGCCACAAGTGCGCGGCGGACTTCCAAACCAACGACACCAAGCACCACTGCCGAGCGTGCGGCGAG
Source organism: Syngnathus leptorhynchus (assembly GCF_054491065.1). Classification (NCBI taxonomy): domain Eukaryota; kingdom Metazoa; phylum Chordata; class Actinopteri; order Syngnathiformes; family Syngnathidae; genus Syngnathus; species Syngnathus leptorhynchus. The sequence goes on along the minus strand of NC_141212.1, from coordinate 1,920,490 downwards.
GGCTTCTGCGACGCCTGCTCTTCCAAAACCCGGCCGGTCCCCGAGAGAGGCTGGGGTCTGGCGCCCGTTCGCGTCTGCGACGCCTGCTTCCACAACAGAGGGATCCCCACCGGTATGCAAAGTCCTCAACATCCTTTTCACCGCCACGTATAGAAAGATAGCTGACGTGCCAGCATCTTCTCCAGAGCTCCTGGATGCTGCCTTGGAGGAGGAAGGCGGCACCCTGATAGCCAGGAAGGTCGGGGAAGCCGTTCAGAACACCTTCGGCGCCGTCGTGGGCGCCATCGACATCCCTCTCGGTGAGTAGTCGCTAAAGTCCCGTCCCCCACTTTGTGTCGTAAACCTCCTCCGTGTGTCCACCAGGCCTGGTGAAGGAAGCCGCACGTCCCGCCTACTGGGTCCCGGACCAGGACGTCCGCGCCTGCTGCGGCTGTCAGCGGGACTTTTTGGTCTCTCGCCTCTCCATCCACCACTGCCGCGCCTGCGGTCAAGGCGTGTGCGAGGACTGCTCGCAGGAGCGGCGCGCCGTGCCCTCCCGGGGTTGGGATCACCCAGTGAGGGTCTGCAGCGTCTGCACCCAGAAGTCCGGGGAACTCTAGCAGGAATGATTCTTCCACTTGGCTTTTTTCTGTGGTCACATCAATGAAAGCTGAATATCACAAAGGAACTTGAGAAGAGAATCGTGTTTTGGACAATCCCTTTTGGACTATCTGTTCTCCAACATCTAGATCCTTTTCCTTCGAAGTTCGAGTTAGGGGGTCGAGACTATGAATTCTGAAAACAATTTGAGATGGAACTCAAGACTTTTGCACGGTATTATTTTTGGTTGGTAAGAAGAATCCTGGTGCTTTTACCTTTTCTTTTTTTTAAAGTTAACCATCTGGGTTGTATTATATACTTCTAGATCCATTCCAATATATACAAAAGTATTTAGTCCTATCCACTTCTAATAACACCACAAGCCTTTAGTAGTTACTTTTATAAAGGCGGACATGAATAGAAAAGCCTTAAATCGTGACATATTGAAAACAAACATGACACTTTTCTGTTTACGCCGTCGGATGAGCAATACGACATTGTTGAGGCTGGACCCTCCAAAAAAAAAACACCTCACCATTCACGAGCCACATCTTGCGATGACTTGAAACTTGAGCGATGCAAACAAATACAAAGTGTGCCGGAATTGTTGCGGGACTTGGGTCAGCACATAGTTCAAACCTTTCTGACATTGCCTTTAAGTCATTTTTCGGGGGGTATGCCAAGTATATATTTGCATGTGCGGATGGCATTTTCAGAGTTTTCTCAGAATTATTTTGACAAAACAATTTCGTTAAATGATGTCAGCTTTCATTTTTTTTTAACCTGAAAAAAAAACATTGTTTTATAACATAAAAAAAACATTAAAAACAAAGTACTGTATTTCAACAAAAAGTGATCATTAAACAAGAGCAGTCAGCCCTGCTTTGAACAGTAATTAAAAAAAAAAAAAAAAAAAGACAGCACCAGCACCACCTAGAACGAAAAATGGTCAAGCACTTTGATTCGTCGAGTTTGTCATTGCAACAGGTTCAAACGTGGAGCTTTTACTTCACCAGTCCAATCCATGCTGCAGGAAACTTGTCCATCGGCACTAAACAGGAAGAAAATGCACATGCTCGGAAATACTCTCGCCTAGGGAGTAATTTGGTGTCGAACCCCGTCACTGTGTACTGGAATGTGCTTTGGGCAGAAACACAATCCACAACAAACACAGCAGCTAAAAATAGAAACAGTCACTGAGCCGCTCAGTCAGATGGAGACTTTCGAGGTCTGGGGGCTGGCTCTGTCACCCAGCTGAGTGAAGTTGGACTCTAAAAGCTTCTCGAACCTTTACCTCATTCTCTTTGTTGTGTTTTTTTGGACCATCAGCTTCAACCGGCTGGCAGGACGGCTCGAACATGGAGAACCTCCAGAAACAGCTGGTGTGTCCCGTCTGCCTGGAGATGTTCTCCAAACCTGTCGTCATTCTCCCCTGCCAGCACAACCTCTGCAGAAAGTGCGCCAACGATGTCTTCCAGGTCTGGCGACCACTACGCTTTGAAATTTGAATCCAGACAGTCATACATCTTCTAATCCACTCACAAAGGTCCCTCTGACATTGCAGTCTTCCAACCCGTCATGGCAGTCTCGTAGCTCGAGCAGCGTGGGCAGTCGCTTCCGCTGCCCTTCGTGTCGCCATGAGGTGGTCTTGGACCGCCACGGAGTCTACGGTCTGCAGAGAAATCTGTTGGTGGAGAACATCATTGATGCATACCGCAGACAACAGGATTCCAGGTGGGCTCTTCAGCTAAGAGCTGAAAACAGAAAACTACTCACGTTCTCGAATAGCATGGTGAAGTATACAAGGAAGTTAATCAAATCATCAAATCAACGATTAGTAAAAAACTATTGAACCAAAATTGCTAATAATAATTATGATGTTAAAAATCATGTGCATGTTCAGTAGTTGTAATACACGATGTAGCCACAGGAGGGCAGCATTTTACCCAGTTTTATTTTCAATGGCATTTTTCATCAATGTTGACGTCAATGTTGATATTTTTAAAGATGACGTTTAATAATGGATTAGAGAATTATTTCAATTATTTTGTACATATTGTACAATACATGGACTTAATAAAAAAATAGTAATATTGTTCAATTATGGCTTTGGAAGCAGCAGAGTTGCTGCAAAAGTGTAAAACACAATTCTATTGTGTGTCTGAGTTGTAGTCACATTGTGATGATGATGAGCGTGTGTCACGGTCACACTGACTGTGTTTGCAGATGGGCTCCGCCATCTCAAAATAAACAGGATTCTTCTCATTAGCCCTGCATGACACATGACATTTATTCAAATGTCCTTATCATCATAGAAATCCCACAAGCAGGGAAATTTTTCCAAAATCATCTTGATCTCACCTGTGACTTTCTGTCCGGATAGGATGTCCAGCGTAAAGCCGGAGTCGTTGACGTGCGAGGAGCACGAGGACGAGAAGATCAACATCTACTGTTTGTCCTGTCAGATGCCAACGTGCTCAATGTGCAAAGTATTTGGATGCCACAAAGAGTGTGACGTGGCGCCGCTCAACAGCGTCTACATCAGACTCAAGGTAGCAAACAAAGGAACAAAAATGATAGACAACACCATGACACACAGGATGACTAACTGAAATCAAAGTTTGGAGAAAAACAACAACAAAAAAACCATGAGAAATCTGCCCGAACGTGAAGATCCAAAAGGAGTGTGAAGGTCAGTGGCGATGAAGTCATTTTAAGCATTTGAGTCACACAAAGACACAAAAGTGTCTGTGTTGACATTTGGCCGCCATCTCGCGTTCTGATTCACTCAAATCTGAAATGGAGATGAAGACGATGACGAGCCAGCCGTATATATATTGATTGTCGTCTGTTGTAAATGTGTGAAACCTTTGTTGGTTGCAGACGGAAATGAGCGACAGCATCGCCGGACTGGTCGCCAGCAATGACAACATCCAGGCTGCCATCACGCACATGGAAGGAGTGTGCGACTCTGTCAAGGTAACATGCGCACACAAACAACTGGCCACTAGGGGGTGTAAATTGCAGGAATAACAGTGGTGCTCGACAGAGGATAAAGAATATATGCCTGTGATTTTTGTTGCACTGTCAATGTTTTTGCTCACATAATTTCAGCAGTTCATATCCTGAAAAATATAAATGTGGTCTTAATGAGGTTGGTCAAAGCATGTTTGCCATCCTCAGGAGAACGCTTGCAGGCGTCGCGAAGAAATCGCCAGCCAGTTTGAGACTCTGACGGCCATCTTGGACGAGCGCAAGCAGGAGCTGGTGCGTCTGATCACCAGGGAGCAAGACGAAGAGCTGCAGCGCGTACGGCAACTCATCAGCGAGCATCGACAGAGGCTGGAGGAGAGGAGAGAGCTGGTGGAGACGGCCGTGCACGCCGCCGACCACACGCACGCGGCGCTCTTCGTCCAGGCCAGTCTAAATATCTAGCCGTCCCTCCATCTGTCCATCCCATCATTCATCTAGCTGAGTCACATTCCAAGCAGTAAGAGGTTCCATTGTCTTCATGGCATCAAAATCATTTTGTCCTCCCAATGTTTTTTGTCTTAATTGCACACTTTTGTATATCTAAATGCATCCTATTTTTCTTCAAGTGCCGTCCCAATACTTTTTTGTTTTTACTTTGTGTCTTTCTCACAGAATGTCACCGTCATACTGGACAAGTAAGTTGATTGAGTGGTTGTGATGTTCCGTCAAATAGCGTGTGCATTTATTTTTGGTGTACGTGTGTTGTCAGAATGTCAGCGTGCGCCCGCGACGCCGACGTCCTGCGACCACAGTTGTCCTTCGACAACATGAGCCATTTCGTCATCGACGTGGACGACATCGCCGAAGTGCTGAACGACATCCATTTCCGAGGCGGTTTGTATACGCTCTATCTGATATTGCCGCATACAAGTCACTTGACATTCATTCATGTGTGTGTGTGTGACTCACAGGCGAAGACGACCTTGGAGACGACTTCGAAGTGGACTGACAAACTTCCCAGCAGAAGGTGAGGTGTGTCCGTCCTCCTCCTTCACGAAAAATATAGAATTGAATAAAACCAATATTTGACACTATGTCATAATTTTCGGCCTTGCATTCTCTCACTGCAGGTGTCCAGGAGGTTTTTGCAGTAATTTGACCACTCATCACTGTTGTGTGTATATTTTGTATATTTTACATGTAGACAAATAACTGTACTAATAAGCATATATTCTTTATCTTCACTTACAGTAGTTGTGAAAGGCTTTATGTCATTCCGACTGCGGTCACACACAGAAGGCGATGCAATAAAGTTATCATAATGCACATCATGTTTAATTCTTTACCTTTTATTTTTGGATTTTATAAAGTCAAGAATATATTAACGTCACAAAACAAAAATTGGAGTAAGCCAAGAATTGGTCATGTTTTATTACAAAATATAAATGGCAATGTGACAACATTCAGCAATGATTTTTTTTTTAACATTTGGTGATAGGAGAGAAAAATCAGTGCAGGTGGAATAAAAGAAGTTTCTTCATTCTTCTCTGAATACAATGTCGCTATTATTTTGCTAGTTTTACTAGATTGGTTGAAAGCTCAAGAGACGTCACATGACACTTTTTACTTCCCGACCTCATCGAGCAGTTTCTGATTGACCTGGGCGCGCATCTGCTGCTCCTCCATGCGGGCGTTGTGGATCATGCTTCTCAGGAGGTGAAAGGTAAGGTCGATGGAGAGCGGCACATACTCCCTGCGCGTCTTGAACTTGGTGGGTTCCTCATCGGTTTCAATCTCCTCCTCCTCATCATTCTCCTCTTCCTCCCTCTTCGGAGCGCCTCTGAGGAAGAGCCGGGGAACGTCCAAGCCCAGAAGACGTGCGGCGGTGACTTCCCCGCCGGTGGCCGCCCTGAGGAGCATCTGGGTGGCGACGGAGCAGGCGGGAGGCGGAGGCAGGAGGACCGACAGCAGGAGCGAGGAAAGGAGGACGGACCAACACTTCATGTCTGCACACACAAGTAATACGCATTCTATTTTGTGCAAGGTTTAGTGTTCACAAATCAAAATAAAAGTCACTAAAGTAATGATTAAAACAACATTACTAGATACAGAACTAGCTGGCTCACTAAACTTTGCTGGCATGCAAATATAAACTAAAAATAGAAAACTTTAAATATATAAACCATTAGGGCACAATGAAAATCTTTAAAGCAAAAAAAATAAAAAATAATTGGAGGAACTAGAAAAATGCAAACCTAAAAAAGGGGGGCAATGACAACAGACTTGTGACAGAAAAATCACAAAAATATATAATATTAAGTATTTAATTTAGAATGTTAACAAATTTAACAAAATGATGTTTATGTGGGAGGGAAAAAAAAAAGCATCTTACCTGTTCTGTTCTTTTGGCTTGTGCGGGGTCGAGTTTCCGCTGAGGATCGTGTGCGCGCAGGATGATGAGCACGCCGAGTTTTATACACACGGTCTATGATGTCACTGGCTCCGACCCCCCCCCCCCCATCCCGAGTCCCCGACACACTTTGTTCGCCTTGTCTTGACTCAGAGAACATCTTATCTCCATATTATATTTTTGGATACAATATAAAAGAACGTAATTAATCACGTGACATGGGAGCCTTTTCCCATCCAAGTGTTAAATGGCGCATACGCCAATTCTCACTTTCTCACAAACTCATGCAGACTTGCATCCCGACAACACACACACACACACACAGAAATTAAGTCACAAAATTCTTCTTTATTTACATAAGAGAACTTTAAAGAGAAATTCTTTTTTCATCAGTAGGTTGATGTGTGTTTGACTATGTATGCGCTTTAATGGATTTAATAGACATCTTTTTTTTTTTTTTTTACCCCCTTTTAATGTATAGTTGCAAAACCTATTCAAGGCAAATACATTTTTTTTTATTTACAATGACCTTGGCCTAACTACAGTATTGACAGTAAGGACAATTTTTGAGATCGGCTAACACAAAGAATTAAAACTGGCTTGTAACACTGTTTTGTTCAACCCGGGGGTGACACTAACGGGGAAGCGTGTGTTTGTGCGTGTGATTTCCATAATTATTTGTGTTAAATGTGACGTCCAGTCATGGAGCCGTGAGTCAGTCTGGTGAGGAGCAGCAAACAAAATGCTGGTAGTGGCTTTTCACATGATGTTGGCCTTCCAGGTCAAGTAGGAGTTCCAGGCCACGGCCACTACCTGGACCACAGCCAACCTGAGAGCATCATAAAGGCCTTCAGATTCCAAACATCTCACAGACTGATAGAAAAGAGAAATCTCCTGAATTAACCATGTGGGGGGGATTTCATTTGAGAGGAGACTAAGGGCAAAGTGGAGACACTTGAGCTAACAATAGCGTGGCTATCTATTTGTGGGCTCATATTTTATTTGGCAGGAGAATGGGCCAGCTATCATGAGCTTTTGTTTATTTGCAGGAGAGGAAAATTATTCTAGAGGAGATAATGGGCCATGTGTAGCAAAGTGGCGACTACAGACCATCAAGTTTCCAAAGCAATTAAAGAGCATCAGGGTCAGCTATCATTATGATGTGTGCTTATTGGTGTGAGACAGATATTATCCGTGAAGAGACTAAGGGCAAAGTGCAGGAAAAAAGGAGAATGTGGAGTACATGACTGACCTGTGGTGCAGTGGGATGAAGTAGAAATTGGCAATCTGCACCGGTGGCCATAGCTGACACACAAAGCGTTAGACATCAACGACAACAGTGACTTTTAAATAAATGGAAAAGAAAAATGTAAACTTACATAATAATTGGAGATCAGTGCATCGGTGTAGTCCTGTGGTGACATCACGACAACAACATTAGCGTATAAATACACAGAGCAGCAGTGAGCGTGTCGTGTAGTTGAAGGTCACAGCGTGTACACCAGGAAATGGAAACTTTGCTATCAGAGTAAAACATGTTTCTAATTATCACCCGACACAGTTTTCATTTGTATTATTTTCACGCGTCATTGCAGACGTCGACATGATTTGGGAAGGTGAATAATATTACGACGAGGCGCTGAAGCGTTACATTCAAGGACACGTCTTCACAAAGGTCAACAAGTGTAGCCGTTGCTTGGCACTCGACTGGTTCTAATATTCCCATTGAGTCGGAATAGTTATTTTGCCGTTTAATTCCAACCGCGCCAGTGCCTGTTTGATCAGCATCCTCTGTCATTTGCTTTGTGTGACATCACCAGGAACACGTCCCGCCTCCCAGCGTCAATAATTGAGCAAGAGCGCTGTTTGAACGGCCAGCGCACAAACACACACATATTTTGACTTTGGCTGCAATGGTGCCGTTACTTTTGTTTTTGGGCATGAATACAGAGACTAATATCTCACCCGGCGCAGCTTGGCAACATTCTGCTCCACGCTCAGCCCGTTCAGAACTCCTGAAAGAGCCAGGAAAGCCCCCAAGAAACATGGAGCAAAGCACAACTGGACACAACAAAAAAAAAGATCATTTATTATACATTTTAAAATATATTCATAGTATGTTACTTGACCTGATCAATCATCATCTTCTTCATGGCTGCACTCTTGCCTCCTCCTACCACCAGACGGTCCAGAACTTTGTACCAGCTACCGATGACCGGGCCCTTTAGACAGGAAAGGGATGGGATTCATGGGATTGTTCGTTGATCTCATTTTCAAAAATTACAGAGGCCGACTCACTATAGAAGCCATTAGGGTGTAATTGCCGACACGGTACACTTTGTCAGGGAAGGGGCATGAGTTTGAACCCTCACCACAAAGAAGAATCCAATGCTCATCATTCTGGCAGTGCGGCGAACGTCGTGTCGAGCGAGTCCGCGTCGCTCGATCAGCTGCTGCGAGATAACGTCGCCCACGCCCACCAGCGAGCCTGCACAAACAAGAGTCAAATTCCCTGGATTCATCCTTTACATATTGTTATGACCTGGATGACTGAGAATCTCCACAGATAAGGGAAATAAATATATTTAAATCATGTAAAAATCATTTAGAATGACTTTTATGTCACAAAGCTAGAAAATTATGACATAAAAATGGGGATTTAATCCCGTTTTTAAATGTTCTCAGCAAAATAAAGTTCATTTGAACCACAAGTGTATCATACAATGTCGCCGTCTAGCGGTCAAAAGCTATACTGCAGAGGAACCGTCCAATTACCAATGTTAATCTGTGTTCCCACTGCCTTTGTTGACATTCCAAAGTTGAGTTCATATTTCTTTTCATCACTCACACAGAAACTCAAAGTAAACATGGTAAGTTTGTATGTTCACATCGGGTGCACTGTTCTCACCGGCTGTCACAATCTGCACAGTCCAGGGGCGTCTTGCCATCAGAGCCTGGTAGGACCGCCACAGGCCCGCCATGCTCACTATCAAACAAAACAACACGTACATAATTGTCATCAAATATGTGCTTTGGTTAAAAAAAGAATGGAATTCAAAACAAATGTCAGATGTCATGTAATAAGCATCATAGTAACGTTAAACTAGTTAAGACTAATTAAGAACGTCTCAACGTAACTCCACTCATGTTAGGCTCCAGATAAGTGACGTGACGTCGTTTATTCAATCAACTTGTTAGACTGGAGATGAAATGCATCCATCAGAATATCAAGAATTTACTGCAACTACAGTCCGAATATAGGAAACCTTTTTGAACAGACTCACAACGCTGAATGAAAGAGCGCTTTGTAAAAACCAAGTGGGTAGACTCCGTTTTCTAGTGACCAAAAAAGTGCCTTTGCAAAAACAATGCATCGACTTGAAATGTTGCAGTTTCTAAATGACATGTCGGTGTCACGTGATAAAGTGAAACGTCACTGAGCTGGACGAGAACGTCACATTGCAGAAATGATTGTTTTACTTTCTCACTCGAAATGTGTTGAAAAAACGTCATGGTAAAATCCAGTGAAATGTGTACGTACCTTTTTCTGATAAGCTTCTCTCCGTGTAGTGTTGGCTCGTGAGTGAACGATTCGTTGAAAAGAACGGATGTTTTCAGTGAACGAGAGTGAACGAATCAGTGATTCGTTCTTTTTTCAGTTCATATGACTTCAACCAGTAGATGTCAGTCATTCGCATTGAAGCTGGTGCCACCGTGCCGTAAAACAAAACGAAGAAGAAAATGACGTAACTTCCTATTGACGAACGAGTCGGAAATTGCATTTCCCGTTCACCAACTGAACGGATCTGTGAGTGAACGAGTGAGTGAGTGTTTTGGATTTCCAGTTCATCGCGAGAACGAACGGATCAGTGAAGGAACGAGTGAGTGAGTAAGTGTTTTGCATTTCCGGTTCATCGCAAAAACGAGTCTTGACTTTCTCGTTCGCCAACGAACGAGTCAATGAACGTGATCCAGAATGATCAGCACTTCTTTTGTGCTCGTTTTCTCCAATCTAACGACTAATTTGACTGCATGAAAGGATGCGCCGTTATGCAACTGCGGGGAGATTGGGGAAATGTCGCCGTCTGGCGGACACGCCGTTGTAAATGAATGGGGTTTGGCACCTGGTGCATCTTTTATTTTTTTTTGTTTAATTTCCCCCCCGAATGACACTGTAAATTTTCTACGACCCGCTGGGGGTCCGTGGGACTTATGCTTGTCTTTGGGTCATCTTTATTTTAGAGCACTTACAGTAGTTTTTCAATAACGTGTATGCATATACACGCCTAAATATTGTTACCCAATATATCTACTGCAATTTCACAATTTTCATTGCTGGTTTGAAATGTACTTTTATTATTATTATTGTTTTAATAAACATTTATGTTTTATTCCTAGTTTGACGTCTACCTCGTCATCTTCATTTTCTCCATCCTCCCTCCGGAGGGAGGCACATGTTACATTCACGTAAAGAATGGTAAGCAGATGTCCGTTTGCTCATATCACTACAACTCGGTCATAAATTTGTATGAAACTCAGACTATATGACAGAATATTATTATTATTTTTTTACAAGGCTGGTCTTTTTGACTCTTTTTTTAGCTTCTTTTATGCGTGTTTACTTCATGATCCGAACTAGGGTTTTATGCATGATGTGGGAGTGTCTTTTGTGCAAGTTGCCAAAGAGGCGCTTTTGGTGATTTGAATTGAGCTTTCTCGGCCACCGTACACTTCCGCTTCAGCGAGCAGCTAGCTCTTCAGGTTGTTACTATTTGGGCTTTCGAGTGAGTCATGTCAACTTTTTCCAAGCTCTCGATTTGCTGTATGTATGTAAATGCGTTCATGTAAACAATGACAGAAAGGAGAATATTTGTTAGTCGTTAGGTCAGTGGAAACTCGCTAGCTCTCGTCAAACAAGGGGTGGAGCGTTAGCTAGCACAGCCACTGACAAGTAGCACTCGGCTGTCAATCAATCGGCGTTTGACTTGAACGTTGTTTTACCACGTCCAAACTTGAAGACTGGAGGCTCCACGTCGGCTGCTGGTCGTCTATCTGCATATCTCCAAAGGTAGGTACCTCCCCATTTTGTTTGCCTCCTAATCTTAAATGTAGAAGGTCGTGTCATATGACTTCAAATGTTATCGAAGGACATTTGAATTGGTCATTTCCCAAATGAATAATGTCCTGTTGATTATTTGGGCCACAGTGAAAAGAAACAAAATAAGAAGTATAGTTTTGAAAAAATGCATTTGAACCTAAATAGTCTATTTTTGATCATGATTGGCACACATGAAAAGTGAAGGTGTACTACTTTGTTCTTGTAAAATTATGACTTCAATCTAAAAAAAAATAGTGTTAGTTAGTTGGTAGTGTTATGTGCTTGAGGGGCTGATGTGTGATGTCATCTTGTCGTGGCACACCAGGGAGAAGGTGAGCACATGGCAAGCAGCAGACATCTCTCACAAAACCTATGTGCCAGGTACTGCACAATATCTTCATCATCACACTCGCCTGGATGTGTTTTTTAGTGACATTGATGCAAACCAAGTTAGTCAGAAACATCTATTTAACTAACTTGGTTTGCGTCAGTGTCATGGAAAAACTTGTCCAAAAGTGAGTGCTGGTTTGTGGTGGTACTGTGCAGTACCTGGCTGGCACTTAGGTTCTGTCCCAGATGTTTGCACTGTTTGCATGTGCTCACCTGCCAGGAGAAGTAAGTGACATCATACCTGAGCTCATCAAGCACTTCATCTGCTTCCATGCAGGCAGGCAGGGCCTTTTTAAACTGCTTTTCTATTCAATCAATTGTTCAAGTGGAATGATTTATGATCAAATGTGCTCATTTGAAGTCTTTCATGCTTGCTGGTCACTGCATTGACTGCAAAGTAGTGTTTGAAAAGCTAAGTGTCTGTCCACTACTATGTTTTCAGCAGCCTTGAGGTGAGTGTTACTGCAACAGAGCCAAGTCTTTGCTGCGTCTCTCTGTCTCCACATGAGTCAAAGTGACTGCTTGACTCATGTGAAGACAGAGAGAAGCAGTCAAACACTCGGCTCTGTTCAGTGGCTGTAGGCAAACACTCAACTCAAAGCTGAAAAGAACCTTCCAAAACCTAAGTGCCACTTTGCCCGCCTCCTACCTCCACCCAAATTCAGCCTGGCCAATCACGGCTCGCCTAAAATTTGCATAGCCACGCCCACTTTTGGGCAGCCAATCAAAATGCTCCATTTTGCACATCTGACCAATCAGATTGCTCCATTTTAATGAGACCACGCCCACTCGTAATCTAACCAATCGCAGAGCAGCTCATTTGCATATCTACGCCCACTTTGTAACCAACCATAGCTCTTCATTCACATTGCTCCACCCACTTTTAGAGCTCTCAGCCAATCATAAAGCAGTATTCCAGCCTTGGTCCCGCCTCATTTTTCAAAATTTCACCAGAAAAAAATCCGTAAAAAAAAAAAAAAAAAATCCAGAAATTATTTGGGTGGGGGGGGGGAAAAAGTTGATTGTGATGTTTGAAAATGAAGAGTTGAAAGTTTGTTATTTGTAATAAAGCTTTATTTCTTTTGCAGAGTAAACATTCAATCACAAAGTTGGATGGCAGTCTGTTTGTTGCAGAGTGGAGAGGTGGTCGGCCAGAGGGACGAGTGGAGAGGTGGTCGGCCAGAGGGACGAGTGGATAAGTGGTCGGCCAGAGGGACGAGTGGAGAAGTGGTCGGCCAGAGGGACGAGTGGAGAAGTGGTCGGCCAGAGGGATGAGTGGTCTGCCAACGGTACGAATGTTACTCCAGGCCTGGATCTGGGACAATGAGATTGTAAGTAGAAAGCCAAGTCAACGTTTTGTGCAGAAGATCTTCTGACATGAAACGTACCAGTGCGCTAGTAGAGTGCCCCAGTGCACAGAGTATTGCAAGCTGCATGACCAGTAAACGGATTTGTCCCTCGCTGCATGACCCGGGAAGCTAACTTGTTCCTTGGTGCCTGTCAGAAAATAGGGAAAAACATTACTAGAATAGACAAGCTTGAGCAATGCGGTTTTTTTCAAATTGCCTTACTTCTCAGGTTGCCTTAGTAACAAGGAAACTTTAGTGCTGCTTGTGTGCAGCTTTGCTCTGGTCCTCAGCGAGCCAGTACTAGACAGTGCCCCACCCTGGACACAACAATTCAAATTTGGATTACGTGCTGAAATGTCATTACTTTCCTTCTTACCAGCAGAGGGCTCTCCAGGCAGCATTTTCTGGACCAGGGTTTGTCACCTCTTCCTGGAAAGACAAAGGAACATTGACATTACTGGTGTTATACTTACCTGTAGACTGGAAGCGGCCAGTCGCTGGTGCACAGGCAGAATTCCTCAAATGTGTTAAAGACTCTTCAGGGGAGACACCTGCACACATCAAGCTGCCATTTTGTACATTTTATTTGAGCATCCTCTTTGAAAATGGATGCAGCCTTGAGGAACCTTAGCATAATTTTGTAAGACTTTTACCTTTGGCCAGCAGGTGGCAGATTTTCCACCTGCATCCTTACTGGAAAGTGATCTGCAGGAAGAGGGAGGGATGAAAAAAAAAACAGGTAAGCGCTTTTAAACAATGTCAAGTTTGTAGTAAGTTGTCACCTGTCAGCACGTCGGCCAAGAAGTTAATCATGCCACAGGTTCAAAACCTTGTAGATCCATGCTGCAGAAACTAGGTCTTTTAGCACCACCTAGTGGACAAAAGGAGGAAGAACATGCTGAAATGTTTGACACGTGTCAAACATTTGAACGCGTGCGTGTTTCACCAGTGAGGAATGGAGGGCAGCGCTGGACGGCTGGACGTCTCTCCAATCACAGCTTGCTGCTCTGAAAGACACGGTAACGTTACAACCATTCTGCTTTTACATTTTTAGCCTAACAAGCAAATTGGGCAAGATTAGACCTGCAAGTGTTTCATGAAGCCATTCGAGGACTGCAAGGCGGCCATCTTGGACCCTGCAGACAAAAGAAAAAGAACAAATGTTTGCTTGAGTCAATTTGATAAGATGCCTTGCTAATAAAAATCTTTTTGCCAATTTGCAGTCAATCTGCTCCCTCTGTTCCAGATGCAGGCCTGTGGACAGAAATAAGACAATCAGAAGCAGTCGATTGACTTTAAAACTCACAGAAAGTCCGTCGGCCATGACTGGGTCGGTTTAACGATTGGCACCTGCAGAGAGAAAGCAGAAAATTAGCACCAAAAATATTGGAGTCATTCATTCTCTGGTGGATTTATGCAAACGCTGCTTTGTCTACTTACCTTCCGGCGCTGTCGTCCAGACGTTGCTAAATGTTGAGCAAATAACGGCGTTAGTGCTCTTTCCACACGGTGCGTGCGTGCTTGAGTTTTCAAAATGTAGATGTACTTACCCACCGTCAATTGTTTGGTTGCACGCCAAACAAATGCGTTTTGGTGGTCGTTGAAGACGTTAACCGCTAACGCTAGCTTCTGCAAACTTTTTAGCTCGCATGCTTGCAAGATGGAAGCACGCTCGCCCAAAGTACAAGTTAACTGTAAGAGAGCAAAAGCATTTAGTTTAAAAAGGTTAACAAATATTAAACACCCACCTTTCACTTTTAAACGCTGTCGTGCAGCCGGCGCGGCAGGTGGACCAGAGCAGCGTGGCGCTCGCTCGCTGTCAGAGGAGAGAGTGAGAACGAGCGTCGCGTTTGTGACGCCTTTTATACTCTTTTTGTGATGACGTCATCAGAAGGGGAGGGGGAAAAAAAAAAAAGGCACTCAGATATGCGGGAGAAAGACCTGCAGAGTTGGAGGAGCCGGGGCTCGAACCAGCACTGCACTATTGGGAGTCAATGGTATTATCCCCTCGACCATTGTCCGTTGAGTAAAGAGCTAAGATTTATTTTTATTATCGAAAATCATGAAGCTAGCTTCAGGAAAAGTTCAGAGTAACCTTCAATTACAAACATTTAACGGTGATTTGCAAGATCTCCAATGGCCGAATGGTTAGTGCTTGTCCCTTGAGTGTGGGAGAGGCGAGTTCGAATCTTATGTATCACTCTACTTGATTTGCAAAAGCTGCAAAGACGAGTCTCGAACCCGAGGCTGCTGGACACCAACCCAAGTCTTTAACCATTCTGCCATTTTTAGCGATGAGATTGTTTGAGTTTTCTTATGTATTTATAGTATATGTTTCAAATAGTAGATAAAAACACTAAATCACATCGACCTTCCGAAAGCTCAATGGTCAAGTGGATTGACCTTTTGCCTTATGTTCGGGAGAACCGAGTTCGAGTCTCATACTATTCAATCTTTAGCTCAGAGTCTGCTTCGTGTGGGGCTCGAACCATAGTCTCCCGAACACCGGGTAAAGTTAAAAACCACTCTGCCATTTTGCCAGCGAAACTCGCCTTTTTTTTTGGGTAGTGTTCTTTAAAATGTGAATTTGCTCATGCTAAATAACTAAATCTTGACAGAACATTCAGTGGTGTAGTGCACAAAGCTTTTACCTAATGCGCTGGAGAATTCGAGTCTCCCACTATTCACACTTTAGCTCAAAGTCTGCTTCATGTGGGGCTCGAACCATGGTCTCCCGAACACCGGGCAAAGTTAAAAACCACTATACCATCATGCCAGTGAATCCCGCTCTTTTTTGTTGGGTAGTGTACTTTACAATGTAAACTTTCGTGCTAAATTACTAAATCTTGACAGAACACTCAATGGTGTCGTGCTCAAAGGTTTTATCTCGTGCGCGGGAGGACTCGAGTCTCACACTTTTCAAACTTCAGCTCAATGTCTGCTTCATGTCAAAGTCAAAGTCCGCTTTATTGTCAATTTCTCCAAATGCCAAGGCACACAAAGAGATCGAAATGACGTTTCCCACCGTCCCACGGTGACTAGACACAGTACACAACACTCACATCAAATAGCACCAAGAGTAAAAACGAACAGACAAGAGCAACGAATAAGTAATAAGCAAATAACCCAAACAAATAAACAATAAATAAATAGACAAATAAGAGCAGCAAAATGGAGCAAGCGCTAATAGCAGACAGCCAGATCATAGCGCAAAAGAACAGGACGTCATGTAGCATTGGCTAGTGCACTTTAAATGGCAACTTGATCAAAAATAGGTACTGCTAATCTACTAATTATTGACAGATCATTCTTTGGTGTAGACCAGGAGTGGCCAATACGTCGATCGCGAGCGACCGGTCGATCGCCAAGCCACTACTGGTCGATCGCGGGATATTAAAATGTTTTTTTTCGCACTTGATGCGTGTGCAAAAAACGGCGCTAACAACTCAACACAAACACGCTAGCTCGTGAGTTCCGTCCAATTGTCAAAACAGCTGGAGTATGGCGATGTACGACACATGGTCGGCGTTGTGAACGCACCGCAGCTTTTGGAAAGTCACGGGTAGTTTACGTACCGCCAAATTAATCCGACAATTGAGTGCCTGGATAGGTCCAACTGGCTGGAATACTAGCTCAGGGGTGGCCAATACGTCGATCGCGATCAACTGGTCGATTGCCAAGCCACTACTGGTCGATCGCGGGATATTAAAATGTTTTTTTGTTTTTTTTCTCCCGCACTTAATGCACGAGTATTGCGATGTACGACCTATGGTCGGCGTTTTGAACGCACCGCAGCTTTTGGAAAGTTACAGTTAGTTTATATACCGCCAAATAAAAGCTGCGGTGCGTTCAAAACTCGACCATGGCTCGTACATCTCCATACTTGAGCATCAAGTGCGAAAAAAGAAACCCAAACCAAGCCACTACTAGTCGATCGTGGGATATTACCGGGTAAAGTTATAAACCATTGTGCCATTTTGCCGGGTAAATCCAGATTTTTAATTAGGTATAGTACATAGAGGACGTCTGGTCAAAAGGAAAAATGGACATGTTCATTTTACGGTGGGTTACATACAAGTGAATGGGGGCACTGCCCTCTTGCGGTAGCTTAGCGCCATTACATGAAGCGCTTCATAAAGCATGACCGCAGTCTTACACTATGCAAACTTTAGCTCCAAGTCTGCTTCGTGTAGGGCTCGAACCATGCTCTCCCGGTCACCGGGTAAAGTTATAAACCATTCTACCATTTTGCCGCGTAAATCCAGAATTTTGATTAGGGAGTGTATAGTACATAGAGGACCTCTGGTCAAAAGGAAAAATATTCATGTTCATTTTACGCTGGGTTACATACAAGTGAATGGGGGCACTGCCATCTTGCGGTATCTTAGCGTCATTACATGAACCGCTTCATAAAGCATGAACCGCAGTCTTACACTTTGCAAACTTTAGCTTAAAGTCTGCTACGTGTAGGGCTCGGACCATGCTCTCCCGGTCATCGAGTAAAGTTATAAACCATTCTGCCATTTTGTCGGGGAAATTCAGTGTCTTTATTAGGTAGCCTAATGTACATAAAGGGAGTCTGGTCAAAAGGAAAAATATTCATGTTCATTTTACGCTGGGTTACATAGGAGTGAATGGGGGCACTGCCATCTAGCGATACCTTGGCTTCATTACACGAAGTGCTTCATAAAGCATAACCGCAGTCTTACACTATGCAAACTTTAGCTCCAAGTCTGCTTCTGGTGGGGCTCGAACCATGATCTCCCGGTCACCGGGTGAGGTTATAAACCATTGTGCCATTTTGCCGCGTAAATCCAGGTTTTTAATTAGGTAGTGTATAGTACATCGAGGACGTCTGGTCAAAAGGAAAAATATTCATGTTCATTTTAAACTGGGTTACATAGGAGTGAATGGGGGCACTGCCATCTTGCGGTAGCTTGGCGTCATTTCATAAAGCGCTTCATAAAGCATGACCATAGACTTACACCATGCAAACTATAGCTCCAAGTCTGCTTCTTGTAGGGCTCGAACCATGGTCTCCCGGTCACCGGGTGAAGTTATAAACCATTCTGCTATATTCAGTTTAATTAATAGCCATCATGGCCAAAGTTTAGCTAAAAGCCCTAATCCCAACCCTAAGCCCAACCTTAACCCTAGCTCTGACCTTAGATCTTATTTTGAAAAGTATATAGTTTGTGAAAACAATTGATATATTTTTTAAATATAATAATAGGTTTGTATGCTTCACCTAGACTCAGCAGAAACAGCTTTTAAATATATATATATTTCTACGTTCAATATTTTTAAAATAATTATGTGAATAAATTAAATTCCGCTAATTAAAACACCAAATGGTGGCTGCATTTTTAAACGGTGCTTTTATTGCAATGTGTTGCATTCCCACATTCATATTCAGATGTTATAGATTTGTTAGTCCAAAAAAAGGGGGAAAAAAAACATGTCCTCACCTCAGAGGAGGGGCAAAAAAGGACAACGAAAACATCCAAAAGAATTTTCTTTTCAAATAGCGAGGGATCAAAAATGATGCACGAGGTGTTTTGTGTGTACTCCACAAGTATGTGTTCCTTTTGTGTATGTAAACTTGAGCAGCCACAGACAAAAAAAAAAAAACATCCAGTCGAGTTTTTTGTTTGTGTTTGTACAACTGAGTCCAACAAGGAGGCGGCCCACACTGATTGTCTAGAACAACCCCTCAAAATGAAAAAAGCTCTGAACAGATTGGTGCTGGGGGTGGACGGGGATTGGGAGGAAAGAAAATCAAAAACATGCATAAATTAAAAAAAACACTTCTCATATCGTAGCTGCTCCCGTGCCTCTTCTTTACAACCAAATCTTAAATGAGGGTCATATTAAAAAGAGTAAAATGTTTCATATACTTATATCTCTATATATTTATTTATATTAATTTGTACAAGGGGAGAAAGTGGAACCTTGAAAGTGGAGAAAACACGACCAGATGTGACGTCTTTTTCTTTGTCCTTTTTGAACTGAATAAAAACCATACGTGAATTGATGAGATTGGCGTGGGGCATTTTTTGGGACAATATACAATGAAGAAAATATTTTTCTGATTAAATAAAGCTCACAGCTTGGTGATATGTTTTTTTGTACAGTTTTTGCATACAAGGTTAGCAAAGAAAATTTTAGCAATCGCCTTTTTTTTTTTTGCTACTACTTCAAACAAAATGTGGATTTACATGTTTTGCATAGAAGCAGATTATAAAAAAAAATTATATTGTGTTCCAGAGGATGAAAAGAGCCAAACTTTTCTCAAAACCTCTAACCTTTTGCTACCCATCTGCACATTTTGCTTTTTTTTTTTTTTTATAAAAAAAAACATTTAGCAAAACAAGGTTTGGATTTGTCCAACATAAGCAAATCGTTGATGGATTGAGGCTCACTCCAGTGTTTCTTTTTACTTTTAGGGGGAAAGGTGCATAGCTCATGTCGACTTTGGGCTGCTTCAATTAAAACACAGGGGGCGCTATTACAATGACAAGGTTTGCATACGAGATTTTGAGAGGCTTTGGTCATTTAAGATCCCTAAGAGTGATGTTGGGGGATGTTCTGGTGGTGTTTTCTCCACCCGGCCGAGGCTCCACTCTCTCGTGTCGGCTATGACAACGAGAGCGAGAGAGAGAGAGAGAGAGAGAGAGAGAGAGAAAGAGAGAAAAAAAAAATACAATATGGCCTTTTTTCTCTTTGAAAACAACCCGTACGACGACGACAAATCAAAACAAAAGCCAGTCCACACTGCTCGTCGCTCAGTAAAAATCACATTCAGCAGTCGCTATAGAAACCATTCTCTGGCATCAGACACATGGAGCAGGAAAGGAGAAGATCCAGAATAATCATATACAGTATTCATCACACGCACTGATAGTCATATACATACGCATCATCATTGAAAGAATTTGAAAAATAGAAAATCCAAAACAAATGAACAGAAAAAAAAAAAAATGACGGAGGCGAGTAGTTATTTACCACAAACTTGTCTTGATAATGATTAACCTTACTATTATTATTATTCACATTTCTCTTTGTTATTTACATTATGTTAACAAAAAGCCTGTTGTACCTGCCGACTAGGAGGAGGAAGAGGAAGGGGGGGGCGGCCTTTCCACTGAGCAGCTGTTGCATAACATCTGGAATTTCAACGTGCATCGCTTGTTTTTTTTCTTTTTTGGCTTTTTTTTTGTTATCGTAGTGTGGAGTGAAGAGAGGAAAGGATTCCTCATCCCTGAAGAAAGAACATCGTCCGAGGGACCGGATGAGCGACAATAATTACAAATAATAATAATAAACATTCTCCCACTTTGCGTGTGTCAATAACAAAACAAAAAAAAACAAAAATGTAAATCTGCCCAAGATCCCGACTTTTATGACATAGAATCGTCTGATATGGCAAGTTTTAACGCCAAACCAAAAAAAATGACAAAAATGCAAACGCTACAATCAGGGGTGGGCAAACTTTTGGACTAATTTCAAACAACAAAAAAGTTCAAATTTGCATGCAAAATTATTGATTCGAATGCTAAAATAATCCATTCGCATAGTCCTCATTTCAAATTCAATTATAATTTATCAATGATTTAATACGATACATAAATATATGAAAGTATTCACAGCTTCACTTTTTCACATTTTGGAAATGGAATAAAATCATTTTGAGGGCCCCAAAATTTGATGGACACCATCCCATAATGACAGTGTTTTTCCTTATTTGCAAAAGTTTGAAACATTTTCAATTTGGCAAATGACACAAAAATGGCAGATTTTACTCTCTTAAAAGTTGTAAAACTCTCAAATGCTTTTTTGGGGACAAACTCATTCGAATTTCATTCTACCAAATATCGGAATTAGCATCAGCCAAGAAATGGATCTATAAAAAATATTCCAATAAATATCTTAATTTTTCACATTGTCATTTTGGGATGTGTATACAATTTTGAAGATTTTTTTTTTCAATCCATTTTGGAATACTGAATACTTTCGGAACACACGGTATATAAAATTGTTCGTTTTTACCAATATTTACAACTAATTATTTAATGACACAGGATAAAAAAAAAAAAAAAGTCCAATACATCTAATTTTAGGACAAAATTAAGTGGGCCCATGAGCCACCCCTGCCCTACCTGGACAAAAGTATTAGGACAGTCCATTTAACAAATCCGGCCAAGCCCAATACTTTGATCCACATAGAAATAGAAAAATACAGCAAAGCGGAGAAATGGTCGTCAATATAAAAAAAAATCTTGAAAAAGTCTATGAAGTTGTGTGAAAGAGCACGTTGCGGTATTCCTGGATTGAGACTGCGTCGCCGGAATACAAAAAATAAAAACAACAACCCAAGAAGAAACAGCTGAGTTCACAGTGCGAAACGAGGTCCGAAAACCGGGCGACGTGCGCGTCCGGTAAAGAGGAAGATGAGGTAATCGTAAGAAAATCCAAGTCAAATCAAAGTGCTCTGAGGTAGGGGCGTGGAATGACAGAGCTTCTCCTGATGGCGCCGTCCGTTTCGGCGCTAGCGAGTCCATGGCCGTGTGGGATGCTCAGACGGCAAACGGCTAAGTTTAGGTTGGCGCGTGAGAGAATGTTTGCCGCCGACTCGGCGAGTGCTTCCGAGGGGGTTGAAAAGGACAAAAAAAATGGACATTTGAACTTTTGGATACTTCACATTTCCTTTTTTGGGGTGTGGGGGGACTTCTTCCTCCTCCGCTGCAATATAGACCAGTACGCTACGACTCGGATACCGTTGCAATGAGAGCCCCCTTTCACACTGAACCGGTGGCCATCTTGGGTAGGTCAAAAAGCTGTTTGAAATGTTTTTGCCGGATTCAGGAATACATTAGAACCGTTTTTGAGATTGCAAAGCGGGGGGAGGGGGGGGGGGTGTTGACTCTTAGTGCCAAATTCGGGGAACCACCAAAGTGGGAATTTTGCATAGAGAGCCGCAGTCGGCTGCCGTCTTGGTTAATTGTTCCATCTCGAGTGCTTAGAAGGGAAGGGCAGTTGAATATCAGTGCCGGATTCAGAGAACCACTCGGCAGTCCAATGTCGGTGGCGAATTCGGGAAAAAGGTCTGCCGGGCGCCGCGTGAAAGGGGCATCATCCACATATTTTTTTTTTTTCATCTGTTAATGTCTTTCCTTCTGTACTGTACAACGCCACGCACGCCTTGCGTGGCAAACAACACTGATAGGCCGAGTTAGCGCGGGATAGAAAAAAAAGAGAGAGAGAATGGGGGAGGCCGAGGCGGCCTCATATTCACAGCTGCTGAGGTGAGGGAGGGAGGGAGGGAGGGAGGGAGGGCGAATAAACACGAGACTGTGAAGTCATCCCAACAGTCAGTCACGGTTGTTGTCTTTGATACTTGATACAAAAATAAAAGAGAAAGAAAAAAAATCAAAAGTGAGCAGCATCCCGTCTGTCTCCCATCCATTTATCGTCACCGCGACCTTTGCGGGCTGTTGTCAGAGATGATGACGACAACGAAGAGAGCAGAACGACGACAAGAAAAAACAACAACAACAACCAAATCGAATCATCGAGTGTGGAAGAAGAAAAACAAAGAAGAAGCTCAAACTTCCACCAGGCACTGTGTAGCTGACAGAGAGAGAGCGTCGCAGAACCAGCTGATATCGAGCTTCCGTCGTCACATTCCCGGAAAAGCCAACCAAAAAAAGCCCTCCGAGGTATTCCCGTGTCCCGATTGGACAGCAACCAGGAAGCGGGCGGCTTGGGGGCGAGGGGGGGCTGTGTGGGGATGAGCAGCAAAGACAACGCTGCCTTGAGTAGGCTGAGGCAGACAGACAGGTTGTCAGACAGACGGCTCGCCGGCCCCTCCTCGGGGCGTCGGCGCCACGCCGTCCACGGCCAGACGCCGTCCACGGCCAGACGCCGTCCACGGCCAGACGCCGTCCACGGCCAGACGCCGTCTCCGTCCGTCCGTCCTGAGGTGCAGAGGAGGCTTACGAGTAAAGAGGGAGTGGTGCTCTGTCGGTTTGAGGCGGGAATCGGGGCTGGCGGGGTCACTCGGTGAGCAGCTGCTGGAGGAGGCTCTTCTGCTGGGCCTGGCTGCTCTGGGCGCCCGACGGAGGTCCGGGGGCCTTCTGGCCGGCGGCTGAGCCTTGACTCGGGTACGAGTCGCCGCCCACCAGGTTGACGGTGCACTGGACGTCGGCAAACACTTGCACCTGTTGCACCTGCCGCACCTGCTGCACCTGCTGCACCTGCTGCGCCTGCGCACGGGGAAAACACGTTTGGAGGCAACGCATTCAGAAATCACTCCGTTCGTCGGTTGCGTTCTGACCTGCTGGTCGCTGCACACGGAGGCCATGCCGCCGCCGCCGGGCTGCCCCAAGGACGGTAAGGGGCCCGCGCCGGCCGAGCCCCCCGCCATGGACACGGTGATGCTCATGTTGTTGTAGACCCCCTGCTGGCCGAACGTTTGCCCCCCGCTGTGCTGCGACGACGGACTGAACAGGCTGCGGGCAAAAAAAAAAAACGAGCTTGGTTATTTCCGCAGGTGTCCAATAAACAGTAGGGCGTCGATCACCTGTTGCTGGCTGGTGGCCAGCTCTTCATATCTGGAGCCTGGTAGCTAGGGGGCGGGGCTTGCTGGAGCAGAGGACTCTGAGAAGTGGAGCTCTGAGGCGACAAGAGCGGACTGGCGGGGCTGATCTCGGGAGGGAAAGGCGAGTCCGGCTGGACCGCCCCAAACTGCTGCATCAGACCTTGCTGCTGCAACGAGGGGCCGCCGGCGCCGAAGGGAGGAGCCTGCACGCCGCCCAGCAACGCCGTCTGGCTACTCATTTTGCCGTCCAGGGAGGTGGGCGCCCCTCCCGGCACGGGGCCGCCGCTGAAGTGACCGGGTGAGGTAGGAGGATTCCCCGGCACCGGCCCGTAGCCGGCGGGGAAGTTGAACTGCGCCTGCTGCTGAGACGCGTTGTCGCCTTTGGGGAGCCTGGCGACGGCCGGAGCGGCGGCCGGGGCGCCGCCTGCCATGTTCTGTCTCATCAGCATGACCTTCTGCTGGAAAAGCTGACGCTGGCGGTGCTGGATGCTGTACAGCTCTCTCTGACGCTGAGCCAGCATCTGCGCGTTTAGCGGAGGCTGGGGACAGAGGACAAATGGAGTGCATCCATCAAATTTAACAGCTCGCCTCCGTAAATTAGCTATGAAACACTTTTACGGTCATCCGTGAATCAACTCCTTTCGCCTCACCTGCGACGGTATTTGAGGTTGCGGCGCCCCCAAACGAACGGCCACGTTGACGTGCTGGCCGCCTCCTGCTCCGACAGGGAACGAATTCATGGCGAGACGGTTCTGAAGCTGAGAGAATAAAAAAAAAATTAAAGGACTCCATATCTCCACAAAGCCAGAGTTGAGCTTTTGCTCTCACCTGCTGTGGACCCTGGAGTCTCTGCTGGAGCTGCAGCCGCAGCTGGTTTGGCGGCAGCCTGAGCTGGGCGGCCATGCCCTGCGGCGGCCGGGGCATCCCCTGCGGACGGAGGCCCGCCACGGCGCCGGGTGCCCTGCCCAGGAAGGTGCCACGGGCGGGTCCGAAGCCCGGCGCCTGCTGCTGTCCCGCGCTGGCCAGCTCTGCCGGGAACTGAGCGTGCGGCGCAAACTGGGAAGGGTAGGATGGCAGCGAAGTGGCAGTGACTTGCTGAGTCGGGAAGTTCTGGGGCAGCGGGTCGTAGCGGCCGCCCTGCAAAACCCGGATGGTCAGAAGCCAAAAAAAGAGCGCTCGAGAACGTCTCCGCGCTCCGTACCTGCACCAGTTTGTCGATCCCCAGGGCTTTGTCCAGCTCGGCCAGTTCGCTTTCGTCGGTGCCGCTGAGGAAGGAGACCAGCTGCTCCAGCAGAGCCTTCTCGTCATTCCGGGCCTCGGCCGTGGTCGGGGGACCCAGGACTTCGTCCAGCGTGCGCGGTACGCACTGCCTGCTCACAAACGACAATCGTGCTTGTAAACAATGGCACTTTTCAAATGAACCCATGCATGCCAATTGCTTTATTAAATGTGTGTGCGATGCTCACTCTTGGGGCGAGGTAAAAGGCGCTTGCGGTGGCGTTCCCAGGGCGTCAAAGGACAACGAGTCGGTCAGAGACAGAGGCTGGAACTGCGAGTCGCTCGCAGACAGCGGCTGGAACTGCGAGTCGGCCAAATCTAACTTGGACGGGCCTGAGTTGGGTTGAGCGACACAGTTGGAAGTGTTGAAGTTTCACATGCAGCCAATGTGTTAACACCCCACTTGGCTCAATACCCACGAAGGTGCAAACGAGTGTGGGGTTATTGTCGTCACCCCGCACGGATGTGCCAGATTACACATCCGCCTCGCAGTGTCAGGTGCGCCAGCTCACCGGTGCTTGAACTGAACGGGTTGACCATTTCAGCCTCGGGGAAGGGACCGCCGCTGTCTTTGGGGGCCCGGAAGAGGTCCGCTTGTCCCGTTCCTTGGGCCTGGCTCGGAGTCAGGGGGCTGCAGAAATCGAAGGCCGACTGATTCTGGGGATTGGAGCCTGAAGCCAGGCCGCCTTCAGCGTTGCCTGGGGGGAAAACGTTTTGGAAAGGTTCACCCCTCCCTCGGTCCACGCCACGATCAAGGTCTACCTCTGTTGGGAGTGCCAGGCGCTTCCCTCTTCACACCGACGCCGCCGGGCTGCGCTTGGGTGGGCGACTGCAGCTTTAGCTTGGGCGAGTGGAGCTGCGGCGACGGCGACCGCAAGCGGGGCTGCGACAGCGGAGACTGCAGCGGAGGCCCCGGCGACTGGAGCTGCGTCTGGGGGGCCGGAGAGTGGAGCTGAGGGCCGGGGGCGCCCGCGTCCTCAGCGCCCTGCTTGGCCGCGCCTCTGAGGGCGGGCGGAGCGAGGGGCTCCGTGTCGGAGGTGCCGCCGGACATCTGTAAAAGAGTGAAGCGGCAACTACGCAATGGCGCCCCGAGTTGAGTTCCACAAGCAAATTTTCATTTACCACAGAGTCTCTGCTATCCCGCCGGCTGTCTCGCCGGCTATCTCGCCGCCTCTCCCCCACGGGGCTGGATTTGGGGCTGACGCTGGCCGAGGAGGCGGCGGTCTTGGAGGCGGGGCCCGAAGCCACGACGCCCGCGCATCCCTCCCCGCCGCCTCGCTTCTCCACCTTCACCCGAACTGTCTGCAGGCTGAGGGCAGATGGAGGAGGCAGGTCTCCCAAGTCCTGCAAAGACAAATCAGCTCGATGCTAATTTCTGCAAGCGCGTCAACGGCGTTTCCGGTTATCTGTTAACGTCGAGCTAGCAGGCTCGGACAAAAGAACGCAGTTCACCTTCTCATCGGTGTCGAGCAGAAAGCGCAGTAGCTGGTGGTCCTGCGGTTCTCTGGAACTGGAGCGTTGCAGCCCGCCGCTCACCACGGGACTGGATGGCGGCTCTTTCTTGATCCCCACCTCGCCTCTGCCGTCCTCGGAGGTGGCGGCGGAGGCGCTGGAGTCGCCGCTGTCTTGGAGCAGTCGGTGTAAGATCTTGTGACGTTCCGTCAGTGTGCTGTGAGAGGCGGGACACTGAGGGCCGGGAGAAGGTTTAGGATGAGGCAACGAGGTGCGGTGGACGTCGCTGGTGTCGCTTCCTGTCCCGTTGCTGTCCGGCGGCTGATTAAGTCTGAGATGAGCCGCGACAGAGGGCAAGGGGGCTTTGACAGAGTCCTCTACCCCACCCTCCGCTCCGGCGGGGGTCCCCGCTTGTCTGGACAAGCGTGCTTTTGCCCCGGCCTGGGCGGCGTTGCTAGCGTCGCCGCCAGAGTGTTGTCTGTTCAGTGCACCCGCTGGCGAGTGGAGGCCCGGCACCCGCGGGCTCTCGGCCAGCCCGGGACTGGCTCGCGACATAAACGAGGTAGGGGCGGCTGTGGCGGGGCTGCTGAGAGGCGAGGGGCCGCTGCCCTGCTGGGGACGCGTCCGGCCGGGCGGCGGGTAGCCGGCGGCCGGGTTCAGTCGTTGGGGGGAGACGCTGTCGTTGCCTGCGGGAAGTCCCGTTGAGGCGGAGGGGGCGACGGGGCCTGAGGTTTGTTTCGAGTTGCTGCCAGCAGCGAAGACTGGCGAGCGTGAGGGCGCCTGGACCAGGTTGCCCAGGGTTGGCTGAAGGCTGGGGTTAGTGTTTTCCTGAGAGCTACCAGTGTTGTGTTCCCTGAGCCACGACAAATATATCAGCATTCAAATGGACTGGTGGTGCCGAGCCGGGATCCATCCACCTACCTGTCAATAGTGTGAATGCCCAAGATGAAGGGCTGAACGTCTGGGTTGGGGGGGCAGCAGAACTTGCAGCGGGTCTGAGCGCTGAGCGGCGTGCCGTCGCTCAAGGCGAAGCGGTACAGCGGGCTGATGGCGGTGCCGTGGCTCATCACTAGACGCGGCGGAGCAAAACGCCGTCAGCGACGGACGGGATGGCAGAGCTCTGCCGGAGCGCAACGGAAGAAGGCCTCTCACCCTCATGTAGCAGCTTTTTGGCATGGGAGGGCTCTTTGCCCTGCGGCTGGAAGAAGGCGTAGATGCACTTCCGGACCAGGTCCTCCCAGCCGGCCCGGCCGGTCGCCCGCAACGCGCTGGTCTCGATGGAGATGATCTTTCCTGAGAGGACCGACGCAAACGCGTGAAATCACAACGGTTTCATTGGAAAGCGACATTATCAAACAAGCCCTATTTGGGCTCAACTTTCACCTGTGGGGTCCTGCTTGGTGATGAAAGACTCCGTGCTGACGGGCTGGGCCCGAGGCGTCCGGCAGGCGATGCAGATCAGGCAGCTTTGCAGGTCTGAAACGCAAAGCGGGCGCCATGTTGCACTCGCCGATTTTCCAAAACGACAACAGGCGATGTGGCCGGCGTTTTTGCGCACCGTCGCCCTCCTCCTGCACGGCGGCGCGAGGCTGCGACACGGTAAAGCACTGCATGATCTCGTACTGCTGCCGGGCCTCCTGGTTCTCCGAGTCCATCTCGTCGGGCGGCCTCTTCAGCATGCGGCAGTTGAAGCTGTGGCTGCTCCCGCGGGCCGACTCCTGAGGCCGAGGCGCGCCGCCGTTCACTGCGCGCGGGAAACCTTGATGAAGAACCGGACCTAAATGCGGGCTGAAAAGGACCTCGAGGCTCACCCAGACTTTTGGGCAGCAGATTGCGGACAAACTCGTTGTGGTCTCCCACGTGCAGGATGCTGTAGACGCTGGACATCATCAGCTCCTCCTGAGGGTAGCCCAGGTAGCTTCTCACGCTCTCCGAGACAAACACGATGCGGCCCTCGCGGTTTACCACGAAGAAGAAGCCGTCCAGAGCCTGCCGGCGAGACCATCGAGTCATACGTGCTCCGGAACAAACGGACTGGACAAGGAGGGATACGCTCACCTCCAGCAGCATGGGTCCGAGGGCTTCTTTCTCCAGCAGGCCCTGGCTACTGGAGGAGATGTCGCTCTTCTGCACGGCGTCGTCCGGAGAGCAAAGAGCTGCTTTTTCTGCGGGGGCACAGATGAGCGTCAGAACATTGAAACGGGACGCAACCCTCGCCGTGCCGTACCCAGCTCGCGCCGCTTCATCTGCTGGATTTGGTCCACGGTGCTCTTGAGGATGTGGCACTTGTCGGGCTTGGCGCTGAGACTGGCGATGTCGGCCATGTTGGAGGAGAGCAGCTCGGCCAGTTCGCCGATGTAGCGACTCTCCAGCTCGCGCCGCCGCTTCTCCAGGCTGCTCACAAACACGCGAGTGACGACGGCGTTACTTTTAGTCACAAGGCCGCTTTAGCCTTGAGGGAGCCGCCAAAAACAATCCATTTCACAAATAAATAATACAACTGTAGTGGCTGAAATACTTTTCCGGACGTTTTGCATTCAAGCAGAACAGGTTTTGTGCAAACACTGAGCAAAGCGGGTGTCGCACAGATGCTTGCGTACATATTTAAAGCACGTCCGTCTTTCAACGCTCGTCTCCGTGGGCTCCGCTAACACATTATGCGCTCAATGTGGAAAAAAAACAAACGTGTGTGTGTGTGTGTGTGTGTGCGTGTGTGCGCGCGCGCGTATGTACGAGGACAACAGCAGCAAAAAGTAGGTCAGCGCATTGGATGGCCAAAACACACAGGCATGGTGGCCCAGAGAGGGGGGGGGGGGGGGGGGGGGGAAGGGGTGAGGAGGAGGACGCAGTGTGAACACGCAGGTCACTGGTTGCTTTTGGAAATACGAGCCGGAATGTTACATCAGCTTACATCAGCTATTGGGCCTTAAAAGGCTCACAAGAGCGGACGCGCTGACTCTGGGAGGAAGCCTGCGCGTGTGTGTGTGTGTGTGTGTGTGTGTGTGTGTGTGTGTGTGTGTGTGTGTGCGCGCATGTGTGAGCGTCCTCGCTTACTGCTCGACCCTTGAGCTAAACTTTGGCAAACCCGTGATGTAGTGATTATTCGTCTACGCTCACCTTGCCGGGGCCAACATAGGGAGAAGGAAGCAATATTAAGAAAATAGCAGAAAATGATTCAGGTGGTGCAATCTAAATGTATTTCACATAATTAAACAACAAATCGAGTTTAAAAAAAAAAAAAAAAAAAAAAAAAAGCTGTTGGCACTATTTACGTCCTCGCTTCTTTCAGTGTTTCATCTGTGACTTTGAATGTGTGTGGCTTTAAAATGCAGGAGCAGGCCCGGTGAGCGATCACACGGCCCGGACCGGACTTACCTTTGCGCCGACGTGTCGCATGGCGAGCCTTTCCTCTTGCGCGACTCGGCCGTGTCAGGGTCCAAGGGACTTTCCCCGACGGCGCTCATTTTCAGCTTTGACTGACCTGCAAAGGCAGATTAGTTTAGCGACGACAACAACAACACAAAAAAAAACGTTCGCTTCGAGAAAGCGCCGCTCGCTACGGCCGAACAACAATGAGGTGGAAAATTTGGACTTGCTTGTGCATTTTGAAAAGAAACAAAACACAACACAACGGCCACTTCCAAATGGAAAAGCGTTTGAAGTGGCTGGCGGCTGAAAGTGGGGGGCCCGAGGGGGGGGTCCTAAGAGGACGCATGCGTGCTGTTAATGCACAGCGAGCGTGTCTTTTTTTAGCCGCTGCATGTTAGTAGCGTGTCAGAGAGGTGAGCTAAGGTCAGAAGCAAACAACACTAGTCAGGAGGGATTAGCGTCGCTGCCACAATGGCCGCTTAGCCCCATCTCGTTCCGCCCCCCCGGTGGAAACGTTGGCTCTCTTTAAGAAGAGTACGACCACCTGGTAACCGAGCGGGGGGTCCGCCGCCGGCAAAAGGGACACGCACGCACACACGCTTACACACTTGGACATTGTCCGCATTAATCTTCTCAACGTACGTTGAAACTTTCAATTGTTTAAGCTCCTTTGGGGCCCCGCTCGGGAATGCGAGAACAGCCGGCCCGCTCCAGAGCCGTCCCACGTTCTTGTTTACTATCCGGGCGCTAAAATACAAACAGGCTCAAGTATCGCCTTCAGATACGAGATCTGACTTTTTTTCCCACCCAAATCCGATTCTCAGATTCAAATCTATTTCACGTCCCTCCCCTTCAATGACAATATTGACTCCCCAGCTCGGAGGAAGCCGACATGAATACTTCCGATTGGCGAGCGCTTCGGGGTCAGCGTGCTCACGGTTTAATCAATGAGAAAACCGATCGCGTGGCGAGTCCGCAATCGATGAGGGACAACGCGCGCGGCCAAAATGGAATGAGGGCAAAAAAAAAAAAAACATTTGTGTGTAAAATTGTTAACGCTCAGATAAGGGTGAAGGCCATTTTGGATTTGGACTGACTGGCTTGTGAACGCGCTGCTTCTCCCACGCGGCTGAGATTTCGACATGAATATTCACCACCGACGTCATTAGCGAAACCGGGCCGGCGCGCAAACGCGTCCTCGGCTGAACCTTTCGGAGGCGCCGTCGGGACGTTCGAGGAATGAAATGAACGCGGCGGCGCTTAACCTCGAAAGGTTCCAAAATCAAATTAGCGTGCGCGACACAATTTCTTGCTTCGGACGGACATTGCATCCATCACGGCTTCATTTTGTATTTGGTGTGCGGCACCTACGTGGTCTTATGTCGCCGGGGGCGGAGTCATGTGGCGGCCGGCCGTGTCCGGGTGCGAGGAGGCGATGGGAGGCCCGGCGGTTAAGGTGGCGTGGTGTCACCTCCGTCACCTGGCAACATGGCGGGCGCACCTGCGGCCAGGGGTGGGAAAGACAACCGTGTCATTGGAGAGGAAACATTTCTTTTCAAACACATTCAACGATATGCAGGCGAGCGGATTGAAGGTATATTCAAGCGACTATTCAACCATTCTCAATATGTTTACTTTAACTGAGCAGGAATGGGAGGAAACGATACGCGCCGCCGATCAATTCCCTCCTGCCGCCTCGCTTTCCCCGGCAGACAATGACGGTGGGCGCTGACGGCGGCGGGAAAATAAAGTCGCAAAGCTGCGGCGAGCCATTCTTCTTTGCGGCTTTGTGCTTTTGTGCGCGCCTCGCGCTGAATCTAAATTGGAGACGGCGGGGAAAGAGAAGATGACATCTATACGGCAGAAGGAGCTTTTTGGGATGGCTGGTCAACAAAACAATGCAAAAGGATTCACGCGCCAGCGGTATGCGCTGCGGCCGTGGTGGGGAGGGGAGGGGGGGGGGGGGGGGGCAGCACGCACGTTTCTGCAGCGTATAAATACATAATGCATCTATGGCGGGTTCATACGAAGACGGCGTGGTGGTTAGCATGTGGTTGGTCGGGGAGAGCTTAGCTTGGCGCAAATTTGAGCATCATCTAAGAGCGGTTCCTGTCAAGAACCCGTTTACGGATGAACCACCAAACCATCTTCTTAAAGGTCCTCAGCGGGACGCCATGACATTGAGATGACAAAAACAACACCAGCAAAAAAAAAAAAAAAAAAAAGATCACCCCGGAGGCGACACTTAATCTGCCAAGGATCCAAACAACGAGCGGACCCTGAGGAGGGATCCACTTTGCACAAACCGCCCCCTCGCCCCCCCCCCCACTTTGTGTTTGGAGAGATTAGTGTGGAGGAATTCCACAGCAGATATCACTTACCCACTCAAGTTTGCTCACCGCCGCAATTTTTGCTTTGAGCCGCCACACACATAAAA
This sequence comes from Syngnathus leptorhynchus, assembly GCF_054491065.1. NCBI lineage: Eukaryota > Metazoa > Chordata > Actinopteri > Syngnathiformes > Syngnathidae > Syngnathus > Syngnathus leptorhynchus. Next base: position 1,888,555 of record NC_141212.1, on the reverse strand, counting down.
GAAAAAAAAAAAAAAAAAAGAACAAGTCGGGGTGTCGGATGAAGTCGCCGCCCGGAGCGCAGAGCAAAGCTCGCGGCGAGATAGCCCGACTCGTTTATCTGACGACATCGTAACCTCGAGAGGCCCCGCGAGAATGCTTTCACACACGCAATCAATCAACACGCACGCTCGACAAAAACAAGTCAGCCGCCCCGCGCAAACACAACCTTTGTATCTTTGGAATTCACCATTTGCCACTTCCGAGGTACCGGCGCGCTTCGGATGCGATGTGATGGTGGCCGCGTCACGTGACGGCATTTTGAGCCGCCGTGATGCGGCGACGTCGGAAATTTGAACCCATCCAATGAGCAGAAGCCTTAGGTATCCGCGTAACAAGGGAAATGTCAACTTTCAGGTCTTTGCGTGCGTTTTAGTGCATTTCAGCTAGAAAGCACGACTGTTGCCTCATTAAAGCTCCTCAACTCACTTCAAAGTTCTTGGGCACCGAGATGCCACAGGCAACACTTGCCGTGTTATTGCTTTGACCTGAGGAACAACAAAAGAGTCAATATTTTGTGATGAATGCCATTTGAGAGGATATTAAGTTCTCCTTTATGTCTAAGAGCCGTTTCGATCTCATCGCTTTTCTCGTCTTTCTGTGTGCTTTGGGGTCAAAGGTTAACTCATTCTTTAAGCCAGTTAAGGTGTCTCCTGGCTCAATTAGCTGATGCTAACACCATGCACGCATGCACACAGTGCAGATTAGCCTCGAACCACGACAACAAGACAAAAAGGAGGTTAAGAATCAGAAGACAGGTGAAGGAAGACGTGAGAGAGGGGGCGGGGAAGGGGGACTTCTCGGGTGCGCTTACGTAAGAGTCTTTGATTAATTTACAGGTAAAAGGAGGAAAGATTGGGTGAACGGCGCGTGCACGCATGTATTCACCGTGCACGCGCACGGCGGCCACGCGAGCTAATGCATCCGAGGGAGGCCCCGCGCCGCAGCGGCCGAGTCCCATCGTGGCTGTCAACAATAACACCACCACCACCACCACCACCACCAGTACCTCCACCCTTGTTCGATTGGCTTACCTTGTTTTGGCATAAGCAGACGTCGTCCTCTCGGTGCGCTCTTGCAACCGCTCCACGATTGTTGTGTTTTTCTCCTTTCTTCCCTTCGCTTACATCCCACGAGAAGTCTCCGCGCCTCCCCCGTTGTTGCGGGGCGTCCAACAACAGCCAGTTAGCCGAGTTAGCTCCAAGCAGCTAACTTCACTTGCCTGACGGATAACGTTGGCCCGTTTTTTGAGAGTGTTGATGTCTGTTGCTAACTTTACGTGGGTAACTTTACACTCGCTCCGCAGCGGCTGACACGTAACATCCAATAAAAGCACACGCAAGTTGGGCTTTTTGTTGCGATTAGCAGGCTGGCTAACAAGTTACCATCGTCGTCTGTTGACAAACAAGCCTGCGTGGAGGAGGAGGAAAGGGGGAGGGAAAAAAAAAATCACACACACGACTCGAAGCCAGCGAGCCTCAGCGTCAGTTAGCTTAGCCACAGCTAGCCAGCTTGGCTAAGCACCCAAACCGCGCTGGACCCCCCCAAAAAATGCGCGTCGGCCCGCCTGGAGTCTCCCCCCCCCTGCCCCCCCCGCGCTGTTACAGCTGGTGCTGGGGCGACTCGTCGTGTCACTCCCTAGCTCGGCCGAGATTGCGCGTCGGTAGGGATGGCCCAGTTCGCGAAGCCAAGTTGTCACTATTCTCGGTGCTCTCCGCCATTTCCAAGCTCTCTCGCTCTCTCTCTCCAACACAAACAAACAGGGCTGCGAGGGTGTGCGCGCGCGCGCCGAGCCTGCGTGCGTGCGAGCGAGAACGTGCGCGTTCACGAGGAGCAGCACGCGTAAGCCAACCTGGTTACCTGCTTAAGAATATACGCATCAAAATATGGATGCAGCTTTCCAGTGTGACACAAAAATCTAGTTTCACTCAAACAAGAAGACTTTCACAGCGTCATTGGCCGTCATTTAATAGGCTCATTTTTGATTGTACTTTAAAGCGCTCTGCATTCAAAGGGCTTGTACAAATAATTAAACGCCTTAGAACCTGACGTGCTAGTGCCTTAATTCCACTCCCCGCCATGAAGGTACCTCAGAACTTGAAGTACATTTTCAAGCAACTAGGCAAGCAAAAGAGAACCTGAAGTACATGTACAAGTACCCTTGAACTTGAAGCATAAAACCTCAAGGTACACCTCATCAACAGTGTTCATTTGCACAAATTTGGGGTTCGGCATTTATTTGATTTTTTTTTTCAAGCAGACATGTCTTTTTAGAGCAGAAAATACTGTTGGAAGAATCAGCACTATGCTGGATAAACAAACCCCTGCAGCACTCCTATTAAAAAAAAAAAAAAAGTCAGCTGATGCCTGACAGACCTTGACAAAGTATGCAAATGACTCGCAGCTAATTGTGTAAACCTATTACTGGTTAATTGTGACATATTTATTCATTAACTAATTGATTTACTGACTGAGCACATTTAGTATGCAAATGATCTCTTGCCCTCTTCCACCTTGACATCCGGACTTTGACCTGTTTTACTGCCACTTCTCTTCCTTGAAGTGAGGCCATTGCTGCAAAGATTCGGCACAAACTGAGGTGGACTTTCTCAATGAAATGTTTCCTCAATTGGTATGCGGCATCTCTGACAAATTGTTTCATCTTTAACAGTCAGGAAATTAAATATCAAACCATTTTAATACAGGCAGACGAGCGAGTGTAGGCTGGTGGGCAGGCAAGATCACTTAAAGAGCTTGAATTTGCGGAGCAGCGGCTGCACCGTTTCTTTGGGGTACGGCTTCAACGCCAGACAGGTGGGGATGTTCTCAGGCTGCTCAATCCAAAGCTTGTGAGCCACTGCGGCCTGGTTCAGGCTCTCCGATAAGCCCGAGAGCGCAGCCTCGTCCGGTGCCTGAAGGACACAAGAGCAAGTGTGGAATAATTTGTGGAACAATCTGATGTGGAAATAAATTGTTGTGACTTTGGGTTTGTGCCATCAGCAGAAGTTAGATTGAGTTATGGTTACGGTACTTTATTATTTATCAGCGTGCATTTAAAAGTAAATACAAACTACAAATAATTGAATTTAGGTGGACATACGTGTACCCATGCAAACACCAAGCCAATTAAATAAGCAGTATAACCCATGAACAATGACATCACCGAAGGTTTGGATGCAAATATGTGCAATTAATATATCAAGTGGTAAAACCATTATTTACATGTTTTAAATCGCGGCTACTTCAAATCTAACATTACTTTAATGGAGGTAGGCGTGACTCACGGCGAGCACCACTTTGTGCATGGAGTCCAACTCGGCCAGGTAGCTTTGCGTGTCCGCGTCGCCGTAGTGCAGATGCACGGCGGCGGTAGCGGCGTGGCACGCCTGCGTGATGACGGCTCCCAGCGGCCACGACAGCTTGTGGACCAGATCCGAACGGACCACGACGTACTGCACCAGGCGGCCAGGGGAACCGGCGGCTCCCGAGACAGCCATTTTTTTTCGCCACAATGTGTATGTTTATCTTCCGGGTCAAAGAATGACCGCTTGGTCGACAAAATGGAGCTGCTGCCACCTAGCGAGGCTTATGTAGAATTGCAAGTGCATCTATTGACTTCACCAGAGACAAGAAACACAAGGATAAATGTCACAATAATCATTTAATAAGCATACACATTATAATATAAATATAAAACGCTATTTTTTGCTCTTAAAATCTGTGAGACATCATTGTATCTGTGTAGACAGACGAGCATACAAACAAGAGTTTTGCAGTCTACCAAAAAGATCACCATCTTCATCTATCACGAGGATGATACCCCCTAAAACGGACCGACTTATCTGGCGTTTAACAAAAAGGCAGCTTTTTTTTCTTCTTTTCATTTGATTTTCTTTTTTGTAACGCACAGAGAAGAACAAGGACCTCTACACCCCACGCACGTCTACTTCTCATTTGGACACGCTCCCTTGCCCCCAAAACAAAACGCTGGCAATGATGAAAATGGACAAACTAAAACATCAAAACTAGAAGATGACAAATGCAAGTGTTGAGCATTCATTTCATATCCTTGATTTCAAAATACAAAGAGTTGGAGCATTTATTCCATCTTCTTCAAACCGTCTTGAAGACCCTGTAGAGTGAAGCTTATTTTTGTTGTTGTCCAATATACGTTAATCTTCACTCTACAGGGACTTTAAGGCCCACGCACTAGTACATTCTTTATCCCCGATACGAAAACATTTCAGAGTGCGAGTGGAACAACTGTCATACTAGTAACTTTTTTTCCATGACTGACATTTTTTGGACACTTGTAAGACAACTTTGGCATACTAGTTGGACAACCACGTTCCTAGTGAGGCAAAAACGACTAGTGGGCATTTGGGTCCTACGAGAAGAGTCCACGGCCAATCATTACAGCACGTTAAGGTTTTGATTGCAGACTGCTAGTAGGTCAAAAAGTGGCACTAGTAGTGGAGAAAATGTTACCAGCAAGACACAGGCGTGCTACTCGGAAAAAGAACGCACTAGTACATAGACCTCGAGATGAATGACATCATCTTCTCAAGCTGCCAATAATAAACAGAACGGAGCCTTTTATTTTATTTTTTTTAACAATATAGAAAACATACATTTTCTTTCTCTTTTTTTTTTTTGTTGTAGTTTATATCCAGACATTTTGGCTGACATGCTGCTGAATCCTGGTGCGTTTGTTTCTGCAGGTTTGTGTTATGTGTGTGTGTGTGTGTGTGTGTGTGTGTGTGTGTGTGTGTGTGTTGTCATTCAAAAGGAAAAGTACTGAGCGAACCACTCTTGTCGCTGAGCGTCCGGAAGGTCCATGGCGACGTCCTTTGTCTCAGGAGGGCTGCGGGGAAGAAAAGAAAGGTGACATAAGCAATTATAGATAGTTTTACAAACACAACTGGTTCAATATTGTGAATTAGAATGATTCATATTAAAAATCAAACGCTTAAATGTCTCGATGATAACGTAATCACGAAAAAAGATGAAGAAAATATGCAGAATTTTTACTACTGGAGTTCAATATCTAATCAAGCGTCGTCTTGCAGTGCGGTTGTTGTCCGCCAGAGGGCGGTGAAACCTCACTTTAACATCTACATTGTATGACTTGACACAATTTCATCACGCTCATCATTTTGGCAGATTTGACACTTTTCAGCGGGTTTAAAATATGTTATATTTGAGGCTAAAAGTGCATATTTGAGAGAGATATTAAAATGACAAGTCCCTTGAATAATTTAAAAAGAGAAGCGTGGAGCCAGCGATGGGACTAATCCTTTAATTCAGAGTGGATTCATTCATTCTACTGTATGTGACCTCATACTGTCAATCCTAAATGCGTGTGTGCTTTGGAGGAGTAATACTGGATGCATAATCCACCCCACCGAGAATTGACATGATCCAGAGTCTTATTGGTGGCAATAATTTAGCCCCGCCCCCAGAAATTCACGTATTTCTCCAGCCATCCTTTTTTGACCCACATACATTTAACTGTAAGTCATAAAATATTGAGTTGAATGAATGATCAATTATTATTTGACTTCTATGTGGCCCGTCTATTAACATCCTGGAGGAGCAGCGTTAGCATGCAGCAGCAGCAGCAGCACATCCATGCACACTCACACACTTGTTTACTTGCCGTGTGTTTGTGGCCATGCAAATGTGCTCCCAAGTGTGATCATTGATTCCTTTGACAACCAGAAACCTCCTCGCCCGGGTCATCATGGTTTAAAAGCCATCGAAGGTTAATAAAGACGGGGGAACATTCAATGGGTGAAGATGAGGATGAGGACAACAAAAACTGGACGGTAACAGCGATGACCCCAAAAAAAAACCATCAAAGACACACAAACATGCTCCTTTTGCATCCCAAAGCCATTCTTTGATGCCTCCTCACAGCTAAGAGCAAAGCCCGCCCATTTAAAACAACCATCCAATCACGTGGCGGCGACTATTTTCTCCCATTTATCGATTGAAGCGGATCGAAGGAGGGAGCGCCGGCCAATCAGAGTTTCCGAGTTCTGTGATTGGATGATTTTTCCGGAGCGGAGACGCTCTCGCTTTCTCTCTCTCACCTCGTGAACTTCTTGGGTTCTGTGGGAGGGGTCGGCGGCGGGGGAAGAGGTTTGTTGGCGTTCAGCTCGAGGTGATGGAGGAGGAGGGGGGAATGGGGAAGGGGTTCGAGGCGGCCGGGCTGGGCCGGGGGCGGCGGCGGCGGAGGTGGCGGCGGCGGCTGCTGCTGCTGCTGCGGGCCGCCCGCCGGGCCCGAGCCGGCTGCCTCCAGAACCCTGAAACCGGCGGAGCTGCCGAATCTGCTCGCCGCCGCTTTCTCATTCTTTCGCTTTTGCTACACAGAAAGAAAGGGAGGGAGGGAGGAAGGAGGGGACACGGGGGAGAGAAGGGTGGGGTTCAAAGCAAAAATCAAGGCGTAAATAATCCATAAAAGGCAAAATAATGAGGTTGAGAGAAAAGGGAAAATGAGGAAAGGTCCCGACAACGCGCTAACGGGATCGACCGCTCGGTGGGCGTCCCGCATCCAAATGGCTTGGAAAGCAAAGTGAGACGGCCAGGAAGGACGCACGGCACACACACACACACACAAAAACAAACACACACAGAGACTTCAATGATGAGCATGTGGCGGGAAAATGAAACTCCCCTCCCCCCTTCCCAAAAAAAGGAGCCAGAGCATCGTAGGAAAGTGAAATGTTGGCGTTGCATTTGACGGCGTCCACGTCGGCCCTACCTTGATGAGCGGGTTGATGACGCCAACGTTGGGACTGGCGTTGAAGACTTTATTGAAGTTGCTCTCTCGGTTGACCAGCTCCAGCTGGTAGAACTTCTTGTCGTCCTGGAGTGGCGGCAAGGAAAGGGCTCAGCTTTCACACATGGGCTTTACGGACGCGCGCAGGCATCGACCGAGCCGCGTGCTGGCGTCACATGTCAGAGGAAAGGTCATTACGCCCTCTAGCGGCACGACTTGGTATTTTTTTCTGAAGGGGCAGAAGAAGGTGTTTAATTGAAGTCATGGGGGCAATTACTTGGTGCGAGGCATCTATTTGGTATATATATATAATGCACCTTTTTGTCATAGCGCCACCTACTGCTTTGGCATGTATGTGTCATTTTTTTTTTTTTGCGGAGGACCTACCACCAGCTTCTTGACGAGCGATTCCCTCTCGGACACCATATCCTTGAGCTCGGCGATCATCTGCAGATCCTCGGGGCGACTTTCCCTGTTCCTGAATTTATCTTCGGTGCCTTCCAGCCTGAAAGGGAGAGGAAAAAAAAATGCTTCATTGACACGTCCACATTCCCGGGAAGCCGAACGAAAACGTCACACTCCGTACAGAATCTGCAGGGCCGAGATCTTATCCTTGAGGACCTCCTGCGCCTTGTTGAAGTCGGCCAACATGTTGTGCGTGTCTCTGCTGTGGGCGGCGTTCATCTCGGACACGTCACGCTCGTGACGTTTTTGCAGCTCCTGCTCGTGAGCCCTGAGAACAAACGCGCTAGCTTAATGCTAACACACAATGCAAAATGCCATAGGCGGGCTAAGGAACAGCAGCACTCGTCACAGAGTTAATACCCTTCACGCAACAAAGACAATCTAGTCGTACTTCCGGGCATATATTCTTTATCCTCTGTGAAAAACAACAAAAGCAGCTTGTGTATCCAAAACGGTATTATAATGTACTATTTCTTTCTATTAAATTTCAACTTTGATGAACATTGTGGGTGCTCAAATGGTTCCGATCCGGTATGAAACCTAATTATGGTTAGCGAGCTAGCTCCCCCCTGTTGTCATCGCTCCCTGAGGAACGCGACTCATTTCCTCATCTTCCTCACACACAGCATTCATCCGTTTATTTCATTATTTACTATTTTTAGCTCTCCGACCGCCATATTCTCTCTCACACACACACTTGTTATATAATGGATGCATGCTGTGCGCACACACACACACACACACATACACACAAGATGAATGAAGAATTCCCATCACGCTCCAGAAAAGATTGCGGGTGCCTGACACGGCCGGACTACCTGATCTGCTGGTTGGCCTCGCTGCGTATCTTGAGCACCTCCTTGCCTTTGAGCTCCAGCTCTTTGGTAAGGCTGCTGATGTTCTCGTTGAGCGTGTGGATTTGGTGGTCCAGCTGAGCGATGTGCTTCTTCCGTCGCGTCGCCTCCTCCTGCAGCTCGGCCATGCGGCCCAGCAGCTCGCGCTCCTGGAAAAAATAAAACAATATATATAAAATGACATTTTTGAAGAACGGCGCTTTTCAAATGTTTTCCGTGACTTGTCCCGAATGTAATCAAACAACTTCAAGCATGCTAATGAGATGTTGACTCTCCGAGCAGATGTGCTTCCAGATGAGACATCTGCTTGCTCGATCGGAACCACTTTGGCTTTTCTTCCCTTTCCGACCCACAAAACATTAATGAGCTCATTTCCTCACATCTTCTTCCGTCCAACTATTTCCCTGCTCGGCTTTAAAAAAAAACAAAAAAAAAACCCTGAATTATTCATCCAATGAGGACATTAGCCAAGTGAAATGAACTAGCTTTCCCGACTGTGCTGGAAATAGAAATGAAATTTGCTTTCCAATTCATTTGGGATGCCGTGGCATGTCATCCAATGCATGTGTGTGTGTTCTTCATTCAAAGACTTTTAAATAGCGAAGAATGCCCACGCTGCGATGACAGAAAAATGAAACGTGTTATTTAAAAGCTGTGCACTCATTAAATGCCAGCTCGCATGTACGCGGGCGAGCAGACCGAGAGCCCGGAGGCCATTTTAACACATTTAGGCAAAGCGCGTTTGTCCAATTAGCAGTGTGAAAACACACACACACACATTCACAACAAAACGCAAACTTGTCGAAAAGATTGAAACCCGCCACTCGAAATTGCATCGAAGGTACCTGAAGGCAGGTTTTCTCCAGCGTCTTTTCCAGTTCCTTCTTGACGGCCGTCACTTCTTGTTGATGGTTTTGTCGCAGGTGCTCGATGGCCGACGCGTGGATGTGGTTCAGCTCTGACCGAAGAGATGCTATGATGGGAAAAAAAAAAAAAGAATTCAATTGAATATAAAAGTCTTTTTCTAAGCTTGCATCAATGCTAACCTCTGATAGCACATGCAAAGAGTTTCACTTTGGGTATTAGCGTTAAGCTAATGAGCTTTTATGATCAGAAGTGTTTTGAAATGAAAACTTTTGAATTCATATTTGGAGCTAGTTCGTAACACACGCTCAGATTTAATGCCACTGAGTAAACACAAGGACCTGAGAAGAAGCCGAGGCCCGAATAATACAAAGGAGCACGTCGGCGGAGAGACGGATGGCGGTCAGGCGCACGAGCGTGAAGGTTAATGGAGGAACATTCATCAGTGCCGCACTTGGCGCAATCTGGAACTTTCCCTTTGGGTGGCTCACAGCTTTTGTGCTTATTTGATAGGTTTTGGAAAAACTAAGCAGTCATGTTGCACGTGCTTACCCAGCATGGCCTTGCCCTCGTCCTCCAGCTCGAATCGTAGCGTCTGCAGCTCCTGCTCCGACTGCTGCTTGAGGGTCTCCACGCTGTGCCGGTGGGCCTCTCGCAGCGACTGGAGCTCGGCGTGATGGTGCTGACGGAGGCGCTCCTCCAGTTCCTGGAAGAAAAAAAGGACACAAAGTTGGGGAATGGAAATGAAAGAAAGTTACACCCATCCCAAAAAAAAAGCTAAGCACCCACGGCAGTGATTTAAAGTTTCTCACTCAGCACTCTGCCTGCCTGCCGCATTATGATGGGCTTGGGTGGAGGTCCGCTGGTTCTCTCGGCTCCGAATTGATGGCGGCGAGCCAAAGACTTTTATTCATGCGCTCTTTAAAATTCAGACGCGGAAGGAAATTTGCAGAGCCTTCAGCGTGGCCCTTTCATCAGTCCAAATGATCCCCGTCTGAGATGAGCGAGATGGACGATAACAACGTGAGGGCGCCTCCTTAATGGAGTTGCTGTTTTGTTTTTTTCCCGCCTTTTTTATGGCTCCCAAGCGCAACTCACAACACTGCGGATTTTGCACAGCGAGCCTTTTTTTTTTTTTCCAAAGCGCTCACAATTATAAAGCATTTAAAAAGCTACTCGCTGAACACCCGCTTTGCCTTCTGCCACCTTATGCGACAGGCTCTCTATGGCGTTTGGAATGACGTTAGCATTAAGCTAGCGACCTTCGGTGTTGAAAAGTGCGCGATTCCCGCTTGCCGATTAGAAAGCAAGCCGAGCAATTTAGCATCTGTGTTTGTGGAAATGAGAGCGAGAGCGTAGGCGGGAAGAAGAGAGAAGAGCTTTTTATTTATCGCTCCTGTTCTTGAGCTGCGTAATGACGTTTGCATAAAATAATAGATGTAAATATGGATGTGTGACTCACACAGACATTTTCCACTCTGGGAGATGATGAATAAAAGGAATGACGCCTTTTGCCGACCCGAAGCTTTGACATAATTACAGCTGTTGACGCAATGTAGCGTTTTTATTTCCGGGCGCAATTTCATCACGACGGAACAAATGATTTTTTTGTATTCCAACCTTGATGTCTCGTTGGCGGGCGTGCTCGACGTCCTGCAGGGCGCAGCACTGAGCCTCGTGGAGCCGCTGGTGTCTGCGCTGGTGCTCGGTCTGCAGCTCGTCCAGCTGCGTGCGCAGGTGCTCGCGTTCCTGGCTGAACTGCTGCTGAAGCTGCTGCAGCGACGACTGCGACTGCGACAGTTGCATCTCCAGACTTTGCTTCAGCAAGGAGATCTAAAAACAAAGAGGCGCTTTGAAGAAGACATCTTTATTCCAACCAAATATATATCAACATGGGAGTGAGCGTGCGCTTTCCGTTCCCAGTTTGCCATCGAGTTTTTTTTTTCTGGTTTGCTTTCAGAGCAGAAGGGGCCGCACATTGCTAATTCATCAGCACTTGAAAGGCGACTAAGAATAAAAGCTGGATTGTGTCACCACTCGCGCGCTCGGTGTCCCAAATTTGGGGAAAATGTGCCGTGACTAAGACGTGAATAACAAACGGTGGCGAATGGAGGGCTAGCGTTAGCGTCACCCACCTGGAAAAAATGATGCCATTTTATAAGCAATGGATTTTGGAGCAAAAAAACGGCGCAGCAACACATATAGACAGACAATACAAACGATTCGCTTGGCATCTCTCTGTCCTGCGCGTACCTGTTCCAGCAGGTCGTCCACTTTCCTCTGCCAGCTGTCTCGGGAGTTGCTCATCTCTTGCTCTTTGCTTTGAGCCAGCTGGCTCAAGGCGGCCGCTTTGTCCGCCGCGTGCTCCTCGCGCAGCTCCTCGCGCAGCTTCTTGCATTCTTGCCTGCGTGCGCACACACGCTCAATTACAGGCCGCACACAATGGGAGGGGTGGAGAGGGTCTCACCTGAGGGTCTCGGTCCACTTGAGTTCCAGCTCCAAAGCCATCTTGTCCATCTTATGTTTCTCTTCCTCTTTGGTGGTGATGACTTTGGCTTCATGTTGACGCGTTTGGACCTCCAGCTCTCCCTGACACGTACAGACAGACAGCCGCATTTTTCCCCGAGCGAGGTTTGCGAGGCGCGACGGCGGATTTCACCTAACCTGCAAGGCGGTGAGCAGGTTGCTGGTCTCCCTCAGTCGCCCCCTGGTGGCGTCCAGCTCCTCCAGCAGTTTGTCCTGCGCCTGCCTCATGGTGGCTATCTGTCCCTCGGCCGCGCTCGTGTCCCTCTCGCCGCGCTCCACTTCCTCGTGGAGACGCCGCACCTGACGCGCAAGCAAGCCAAGAGCGTAAAGACGCTTTTTTTCCAAAGAAGGTCCAATTTTTGCTCACCTCTTGCTCGGCGGCGTCCAGCTTGGAGCTCATTTCCTCCCTCAGCTGCTCCAGCTGCATTTGCAGGAGGTTCCTCTGTTCCTCCAGCGTGTGGCGCTCTTGCTCAAACTGCTGCTCCAGCTCCTGCCGGCGCATGATTCCGACATACGTGACAAAGTGTCGTGCGGTGGCCACGATGAAGATTACTTTCGCATGGATGTAGGACGCTAAGTAACTTCAAATATTCATCTGCGATGCGGTCGCCATGACGACGGCAAGGTGCGCACTCACAGCCAAGAGTGTGTTTTTGTCCTTCTCCGCTCCGCCGAGCGCGCTCTCCAGCGCGGCCCGATGCTTCTTGGCCACCTCGTCCAGAAGCCGAGCCTGGTTCTCCTTGCTCTGGCCGCTCTCCTCCTCGTAGCGAGCTCGCAGGCCGTTCATGTCCTTCTCGTGAGCCGCCTTCTCCTCGCGTAGCGTCTGCCAACGTAGCGTACACGAGTCAGTCGCCGTATGCCGCGTCACTCGGCCATATTGACAGCGATTACAAATGAGCGGGCGATGATTCAGACGGCGTTTTTTTTTTTTTTTTCTCCGGCTCGCAGACTTTTCAAAGTTGCTTAAACTGACAGAATATTCTCCATCGATCCGGGTCTCCCCGGAAGACGCGGCGGCAAATGTCAGCGCCGGAGGGCCGGCAAAGACCACATGGAGCCGTCGCGGTTGACATTCAGCGAGGGAGGGGGGGGCGCTGCCGGCTCTTCACGCGACCTTTTGCAAAGAGCTGGTTTTTTTTTTCCCCCTCAAGAACTAGCAAATACATTTCTTGACACTCTGTCACCGGCCAAGGTTTTGTCGGCTTTGTGTCGAAAGGTTTGTTTTGATTTGGTTTGCGACGGCACCTTGTGCAGGGACTGCAGTTGTTGCTTGTGCCTTTCGTCCAGCGCTTGGCTCTGGGCGTGGAGCGCCTCGCGTTCCTCCTCCAGCCTCAGCACTTTATCTTTCAGACGGCTGCGCTCGTTGTCCAGGTCTCGCACGGCCGCCTCCTGAGTCATCTGGGTGGCCTGCAGGCTGCTGATCTGACCTGACGGCGATGGGCGTCAACAAAATGGCCGCCCACACTGTTTGGTTCCCCCCCCACCCCCTTACTGGCTTTGAGGAGGATCTCGGTGGCCTGCTGCTGGACTCGATCCCGGGCCGCCTCCAGCTCGCACTCGGCCTCCTTTTGGCGGATCTCCACAATCTCGGAATTCTGCGTCACCTCGTCCAGCTGCTTGCTCAGGTCCTGCGGAAGCGACCGCACCCAAAAAAAAATAAATCACACACGCTAGGTGGAGTGGATTCTTTCTCCTCAGCAAAAACCAAAACGCACCTTGACGGCACTCTCGGAGGCGGCGAGCGAGGCCTGCAGCTTGTGCGAACGCTCGCGGTGTTCGCGCGCCTCCTCGCTGACGCGCGCCAGCTCGGTCCGGAGCTTGCCCAGAGTTTTCTGCAGAGCCGCCTCCTGCGTCTGGAACTCGCGGCGCAGCTCGGCCTCGGTGCGCTTCCACGCTAGAAGGTTGTCGGCCGTCAGCTGCTGCGTTCGCTTCATGGCCTCCAGTTCGCGCTCGTAGAAGGCCTGAGCCTGAAGAAAGACGGTGGTGAAAGATCTGGACGGAGGTCCGGAGCGTGTCCGTTGTGGTGGTTACCTTGCTGAGTTTGGCCTCATACTCATCCACCAGTCTCTTCTTGTCCTGCTTGAGTTCTTCCACTCGCTCTGTCAGAGAATCCACCTGAACCAAACTAAAACGGATCAGCGTCCGAGTTCCCTCCCGTCGGCGATCGGGCTGTTTTTTTACCTCGGCTTTGTGGAGCTGGCCCAGCTTCTCCTGGTCTTTGCTGTAGTTGGCGTTGTGGCTCTGGTGGCTGCGGAGGAGCTCTTGCACCTCCTGCCGGTGTTGACCCTTCAGCTCCTCCAGCGCCGCCTTCTTCTCCTGCTCAAATTGCGCCTGCGCTTGGCCGAAGGTGCGCAGCTTCTCCTCGAACGAGCGCCGCATCTCCTCCACCTCGCGCGACATGGACACCACACGTTGGGTGTGCTAAGGGACAAAGTCAGAGGTCAAAGTTCACGTCGGTCAGCCGGGCCGGCCGAGCAAAACGATACCTGAGCCTCGGTGCACAACTGCAGGTCCTCCACCCTCTGCCGGTAGTTGTCAAACTCGGCCAGCGCCTGCCTCTTCATCCTCTCGTGCAGCTCCATGGACTCCTCCAGGGACTGGATGCGTCTCTTCAGGTCCATCTCGTCGCTGATCTTGCTCTTATACTGAAGTGTGTGTGTGGGGGGGGGGCGTACCTAATGACATCTGCTCCACTTCCTTCCTTTGTTGGGGTTGTGACCCACCTGTAAAATCTTTTCCCTGGTCTCAGAGAGGATCTGCTGCACCTCCTCCTCGTGAGCCTCCTTCAGGGTGGCGATGGCCGCCTCGTGCTCGTCGTTCTTGGTGTTGAGTGCGTAGATCACCTGCATTGCATACAATTGTTGTTTGGGATTTCAATTTTGGCCCAAAATAATAAGGAAAAAATAACTACACACATTCTCGGATACATTTTGTAACGTTTCCAGCGTGGCGATCGCTTTTTAATCCGCTAGCGGCGCGAGCTAATCGGGTAAGCGGACGCGGGTGGGATGTCCCCGCATGGATGCACTCGGGAATGGAGGAGCTCTTCCCGGCGTGGGAGGAGCAAGAAAAAGAAGAAGAGGCAGCCGCCTTAACGCGCCAAGAAAATATCTGCTTGACTTTCTAATTTCATGCCACTGCTACTTTTGCCACACTGATGCAGTTTCATTTGACTTTGAATGATACGACAACTCCCCAAAAATAATGAACGAATACATTTTTGTGTTTCCCAAAAATGATAAAAGTCCATCTGGAACATTTTGGCCCGCTGTCTGCCTGCAGAGACTTGAAATATTTTTAGAGCTGAGTGGGAAGACTGTAATTACCTGCAGCACAGACAGGTAAGGCGGGGGGGGGGGGGGGGGGAGTCAAAGATGGAGGGGGTTAAATACTTACCCTTTCACACACACACACACGTAGACGTCTGCGTTGCTATGGCAACCGGACACAGCCGCCAGTTTAAGGAGGGAAGTGGATCTCAGACTAAGTGAAAGCGAGGCAGGCGTGACAAAAAACACATTTGGGAAGTCCAGCCATTGTTGGCATGTAGCATTGGCCTCCAGCTAAAGGCTTAAATCAGCGTCCAGCCAGTGTTACTCTGATTTTGTTGTATTCTAAAAGCCATATGTTTCATCGGCAGATTGAAGATGGACGCAGCGAGCATATGGCCGCATAGCCACCATGCTTTTTTTTTTTTTCTTTTATTTTCCTTCTTCCGCCTGAGTGGCCGATTTCGCTTCTGCCGCTGCGCTACTGCTGCTATGCAAAATCAGGTCAGATGAGTCACCGGCGGCGTGCTGCTCAAAGCTACAAATCTTTAATCCATCCTGGGCCCGATGGCATGATGTCACCGCCTGCTCGGAGAAAAGATTTTTGGGAAAGGGACACTCCATTAGGTACACTTGGAATAAAACTCTGATTTGATAAGAAGAGGTGGAAAAATGAGCACAGCTTGTGACGGCGCGCGAGCCCGACACTGACTAGCATTAGCGCCGCCGTCAGTTTACACTGACACCGTGTCATCTTGGGCCGCATTTCAGCAGATAAACCGAGGTGGTGACATGATTTTATTTTTTTTTTAATTCTATTTAAATACATTTATTACGATTTCAGCTAAGGGTTAGCATTAGCTGGCCTGGTCCCTGAAGAATTTCCACCATGGGAACCTTTACACCAAAACCTTTGGAGTTTCCCATAATTGGAATATGTGTGAGGCTCAACATATGAGTTTTATATTCAGTCTTGATATTTGTTGTCTTTTGTCTCCCAGCAAGTAAAAGACTTTTGTTTCATGGGGGTATGTTGCTATGGAAACTGTGGCGCTCTTTTGTTGTTGCACATTCGACTTTGATGAAGTCGTTAACGCGCCGCCATGCCAATAAAGCAGATAAGGACTCAAACGATGGCTAATTTGGGATGGAGGAAAAAAGGGAAAAGACTGGCAAGCTAAAATGTCGCATGAACGAGCCACGCTTGAGGCAAAATTCAAATGCTAAGCCAAATGCAGCATTCTTGATGAAACCAATAAGCTAAATATGATATGAATACGCTACATGCTAACTTCAACGCTTAGCACACACAAAATCCAATGACTTCATGTAACGGACAACCGAAAATGACGCTAGGTGCTAAATTCAATTAAAGGCAACGGCAGGAGTGGTTCAATTGCGGCGAGGAGAAGGAACGCTGAGTCATGCTCTGCCACCATTTTGTAGTGACATCCTTCAAGCACACTGACAACATCAATGTCTTCTCTGCCATATTCTGCGCTGACAGACAATTACAGTGCCAGACACGCTCAAGGACTATGATTGGCTGATGACTTTATTTCCAGTCAACCAATAAGATGAAATCCAAGAAATGGACCTTCCTAACAATGAATGACCCATCAGCGTGCACAACTGCAGTATCTTAATGAAATCGGACAAAGAATTGTGACAATGAGTGAAGAGGTTAACGAGATGTGTAGCACGCACACACACACACACACACACACACACACACACACACACACACACACACACACACACACACACACACACACACACACACACACATACACACACCAGCATTAATCTCCTCTGGCTTTTCATTCTCCCAGAATGGCGTTTATAGAGATTAGAAAGCCGGAGCGCTGGGAATGCGGCGAGCACCTAAACACGCCGTCTCTTCTGGACAGCTGTGAAATCATTTCCTACTCTGCGGGAGGCCCGTGAGATAGACTCAAACCCTCCGCCATGGATGGTGTCATAAGCCCAGACCTCCCCCAAGGCGAGGCTGGAAGTTTGGGAATGCCCTTGAAAGACCCGACGAGAGTCAGTAAGCAGAGTCGTAAAACACCGGCCGCTCATTGTTAAGCGTTATACGAGCTAAAAGCGCTCGGAGCGACTTGGATGACTCGCTTGAATTGCAATAAAAAGCGAAGCAATTCAATGTAGCATAGCAAATAGACAAAAGGGCAAATATAATTCATATATAACCATTTTTTTCCTCCAGTATCACAGATTAATAGCATTTGCATTCATTACAACTGGGAAAAGTGATTTGACTTGCAAGCGTGGTCAGAGAAAGACAAAGTTGCACCACTGTACACGACTTTTTCGATTTGGAAATTGATGATTCATCGATTAAAAGGGGCATTTTTTCTGTGGTCGAGACTTTTGGCGTTAAATGTCTAAACGGAGCTACTTTGACAGCGCTCGGTGCCACAAGTAAAGTTGCCTCCTCTGTTTTGCAAAATGTCAACATGCGAGAAAATGTCAGGCCGCCCCGTTGCTGCGACTGATTAGTTGACCGATGAGATTAATGTTGTGGCTAATGACCCCGCATGTGCCTCGCTGATGGATGCAGCATCCCGACAAAACGCTTTCACCTTCAGGCAGCCCACATCCTTTTCTCTCACTCTCTCTCTGGAGGGAGGGAGGGAGCAACAGTATGCAAACACTAAAGTTCCTTCCAGAATTGCTGAATGATAGACTTGCCGCTCTCGGGCGTTCACGCATGCTCCTGTTGCGGCACTTTTGGGCAACATGTCTTCAATTCGGCGTGCATTCAAAATTAATCCAATAATACGCGTTCTCAAATCTGACGTTCTTCCACAGTTGAGCCACAAGCTTAATACTGACGCCATTTTTTTTAGCTATGCATAGTTCAGATATTATTAACGCCGGTGTAATAAGAGGATTTTAAAAGTTCGAAGGAAATAAGAATGATGATTGTAGCTGAGAGGAATCCGCAACGCCGAGAGTGCAAAGATAAAATAGGCGCACTTTGGAAGGGAGTCCGGGCGAGTGGAAAGCAAAAAGGCCTCCCAAACATCTGCGCTTACCTTGGTCAGCTGGGCGATCTTCTTGCTCATCTTCAGGTGCAGGTCTTGGGTATATTCCATGGCCAGACCGGACTGGAAGGAGCTTGTGGTCGTGGATGTGGTCGACGACGACGACGATGAAGAAGAAGGATATTTCCCTTGACCGGCAGGGCAGTAATACTGCTGCCAACCCGACCCAGTCGCCATCTTCACGATGATGCTTCAGATGCTTGATGGAGATATGGGCTTTAATAATTAATAAAAATAAAAAAGACGACTTGTATAAATATATGGAGTTTACACAAAGCTGGCAAAAAACACGACGCAGCAAGCTCTTAAAAAAATATGTCCCATTTTGCTTCGGTGTCGGGACGCGAGCAAAAAAATTAAAATAAAGTGACGAGCCAAATTTACAATCCGGAGATGTCAGCAGCGCGCATCGGGAACGACTCTTCCGCCAGCGGTGCGGGTAGGGCCGGCCGGCCGGCTGGCTTCACCTGCCGCTGACGTGCAGCGGAAGTCGGGCTGCCGTCTGGCTGCCCACCTCCGCGGTCGCTCGCTCGGTCACCTTGGAGCCCAAATGAGGAGCCGTAGATCCGGATTGGTCCCCTCGCCCGGTGCTCCGCAGCTACATGGAGGTGCGTTTGAGTGTGCGCGAGCTCGCGCGTGCGCGTGCACGAGACTGGCTTGTCGGGGAGCGTGTTGGACGGACGGAGGGACGGATGGACGGACGGACGGACGGACGGACGGACGGACGGACGCAGCACCTCGAGCTTCAGCGTCTGCCTCTGGCCGAGCTGTGCTGCTGCGCTCCTGTTGCCATGGATCGCTTCAACAGTCCGTGCTGCATTCACGGGCGGTGGGAGAGCGGAGATGCGTTCACGAGCACTTTTTTTTTTCCAAAACAATTTAATCAGGTCAAATTTAAAAAGCACAAATGATCTCCTCTCATTTTGTGAAGCATTTGTGCTTTAGGACGACCCCAGTAGAAGTCAGATGCATGCTGGGAGATGTTCTCATGTAGCCGTTGGGAATGTTCAAGTTTGAATTCGTTGCTAACGAATAGCATCTGAGGATGCTATTAAGCATGAACAAATTTGTTGAACACATTTAGAATGATAATGCTCGTAGGCATATATTCTTTATCCTCTGCAAAACGACTGAATTTCCTGCAGTGATTGAGTCAAAGTATTTGTGAAATTTGCAATTCTACATTTAAAATCCTAACCTTGTTTGATACTCTTACCTTTTTTTTGGAAGGAGCACATTTAAAACCCTATCCCTCATTTAAGACCATGATTGGAAACCGGAAGCCTGCAAAGTGCAGAACCAGCTCATAAAGTTGAAATAGAAGCAAAGTGGACAGCCTCCGTCAGCTTGCAGTCCTCTGCTGCCCTCTGGTGGAGTAAATGAACTCACGAGCACTTGCTAAATTAAGAGAAAAAAGGGGTTCAGAAAATCAAATCAGGCAGGATGCGAGGATCCACTATTTAATTTTTCATATTTGCAATGTGACTAACTGAATAAAAACCACAAGATATAATATTAAAATCTTCTTTTTATTGTTGATTATACAAGTGTAACAAATATAATTTTTTGAAAAAGTCTGCAGCGCATTAATCTCATTTTGAATCCACAAACCTTAATAAAATGTCCAGCGGCTTTTCGGCCACTACCTGATATTTACAAGAATCTTAGTAATAATAATAATAATATATTTTTTCCCCAAAACAAAATCATAAAACATCTGTTCATAATGAAAATATTGCATCAACACAGCAAAAAAAAGAAAGGAATGATTCTCCGAAAATGTTCACGTCCCAAGATTGTTGTCACAAATTTCAAATATGAACACAATAGAAGTCGCGCGCGCGTCCAATACAATTTTAAACACATCAAATATTTGGGAAAATTCAACGTCAACTGTGTGTCTTCCAAAAATATCCCAAAGTGCACATATGTCTCAATTGGAAACTTTGTTTCATTCACTAGTTCAAGAGTCAAAGGTCATGTCAAATATATTTGACATCTGCTCCCAGTCTTGTCAAATAAACATGCGGCTGCAAAACAAAGCCTTTTGAAAAGGATTTCTTGGGATCTTTATGAAACCTTGTGCGCATTTCACTTTTTGAATTTCACTACTGAATGAACTGAAAATTTTGCTAAAACCGTCATTTTTAGTTGAAATGTCTTTTTACCCAGTATGGTGTAATATGTTCTATATAAATCAATATTAAATTTGAAAAAGTAAAAGTCTAAAATAATTATATATATATATATAAAACAAAAAAGGGTGTGAAACTGAATTCACTTCACATTGGCTGGTACAGTCACACATTGTCATGCTTTCTCATTTTTACCCTCTTCTGTTTTTCTTCCACCCGACTTGATTTGTCTTAGCCATTATTGACGTTCCCTGGAAATGACAAACTTACACAGCGACAATAATAAATTAACACAACAAATCATGACGACCACAAAATAACAAAAAATGACTATCGCAAATGATCGATATGAACGTACTTAAAGTCATCAAAATGTGAACACTGCTCAGGTGATAAAATTGAAAGCTGAAAAACAGTTCTCCAGGTGGTCACGTCATCAGGTTAACCTCGACGACAATGCAATCGGTTTTAAATGGGCTGCTATTGAGCCTTCCCTCCACTAGGTGTCACTGTTGTACAGAAAATACACGCTCTCATCAAGTGGATGAAGCTGTTGTGGTAACCCGATGTGCACACTGAGATGCTTTAATATACAAGCGTGGTTAAGGAACAAATTTAACTTGCATCTCGAGGCCAAACTGACATTCAGCGTTATAAACCAACGGATTAAAAAGTGATAGTTTGTTTAAAAACTTCAGATTTAAAATTTTATCTCTCATCAAATATTTTGGGGGAAAAAAAGATATGGTCTTTCTATATCACGGCCTTTTTTTTGTGGGTCTGGAACATATTCCCTGGCAGCGAAGGCACAAAGATGAAGAGTGACTTTTGAGCGAGGCGGCGCGGCGGGGACACGGCCGGCGACCCGACGAGCATCTGTCAAAGTGACACAACTTACAAGGACGCCACGATGACTGGCCGCGGCTTCAAGTGGCTCTGACAGCCTTTCTCATGCTGCGGCCGGCTGAAGAAAAACATCAAAAACTGAATCGGGCGCTTGGCAGACTTATTGGGCACAAAGCTCACGCTATGCTCGTTCGTCCTAGCCTCACAATGCTACATCGTTGCATGAAGTCATACCTCAAATTACCGGCCTTTTTCTTTTTTTTTTTTTTGCAGTGCCTTCCAATGCTACGACGTTGGTTTGAAACTGAAGAAGTCAAAGCTGTCAAAGATAAAAACGCTGAGACGCCGACCATTGCGTCTTCTTGTAAACACGATCACGGGAAGCGAGTGAAAACTTCCCATCTCCGTCTCTTGAAGGCCAAATTGGTCGTGACGCGGCGGCGGCGGTGACGTCGTCCGTCTCGTCGTTCTCTCGCCGGCGCTTAAGATATCCTGGCCTTTCAACGCTCTTTGAAAAAAGTCGTCGCGGGAAGGCAAGAAAAGAAACAGGACCACTTCTGAGTAAAAAAAAAAAAAAATACCCGAGAGAAGACGAGACTCTGATCCCATGAAATGAAGAGTTAAAAAAAAAAAAAGGTAATTTTCCAGTCGTCGGAAATTCGAACCTTAACGGCCTTGTACAAGGTTCCCCAAAGTTGCTCCTACTCCACCTCGTTGGTCCTCTCCGGTGGCTCCTTTCGGATGACGGGCAGGGCGTGAGCCTCGGTGTTGAAGACCCAGTGCTCCAACGAGACGTGCTCGTCGTCGGAGAAGAGCAAATACAGATACCTGGCGAGCGACAACATTGATTTGAGAGGCGGCCGGCGCAAAGGAGCGCTTGTTTTCTTGGGCGTTCCTACTTGAGCGTCTCGGCCAGGAAGAAGCTCTGCTGCACGTCGTCGTGGTTGGGCGTGGACCCGTAGACGTCCCTGATGCCGCTGTAGCCGCCTTCCACCTTACAGTGCTGCTCCAAGGCCTGCGAGACAGGGGGGGGGGGGGTCAAAGGTCACGAATGGGCCAGTTGAGAATTCAAATAGGAATTTTAGCGATCAGGTTAAAGTGACGAGAATACCATGACGGCCTCCCAGCCCCACTCCCTGTACTTGGGGTCGTGGGTGAACCTCCACATGTACATGTAGGTCTCGATGACTTCGGGCCGCAGGATGAAATACTTTTCGTTTTGGCGCGTGGCGATGGCCTCCACGCCGCCGTCGAAACGGAACGCCTCCGGGCCCAGCTTCAATGCTAATAGAACAAAGAATCGATAAATACAGTCTGGTGATAGGGAGCGCTCGGCGGGCGAGCACCTGTTCTGGTGTAGGACTCGTGACAGGTCCTGGCGATCTCCGCCGCTTGCTCCATCTGGTGGCCCGTCTTATCGTCGGGCGCCCCGTCGGCACCCAGCGCCACCATGCCGCCGGCGAAACAGGTCAGGTGACCCATTTTATGCTCCAGGAGACCCCCCTTCCACTCGGCGATGTACGTCAAGCCGCCGCTGGACTTCCTCATCAGGTTGCTCTCGATGGCCTGCGATCCAATCCAGTACGTGTCAATTTCATTGACAAAGTCCGTCAGCCTCTTAAGCCAGTTTGGTTAAAATTTCCACCAGTCTCAAGAAGCCTCGCCAGAAAAGACACAAGTCGGCCATTTTGGTTTGAAGGAAAGCGACACGAGGTAAAAATTTGAAAGGTGGCCTCTCTTACGATTGCGTGGCTACTGGCCCTTTAAGACCAGCGAAACCTCTGTTGCCTCCCCCCCCCCCCCCCTCGACAAATAAATCACCATTAATCCACGGGATCAAGGGGGATTATGGGTAAAGTATCTCCTCAAAATGATCACGGCGTTCAAGATGTGTGTGTAAATGATTTGACAACATGTGTTTTTCTTCTCACCACTGCGCGGAAGGATGCGGTCCCCCGATAGCCACATAGACGTGTCTAAGCGTGTGTGTGTGTGAATAGACATGACATCTGTGTGTGTGTGTGTGTACATAAAGATATAGTTGTGTCAACAATTCAGTTGTGGTCGGGGCACGTTTGTGATGTGATCAAGCCAAATGTGTGTGTACATTACCTGCAGGGCGTCATAATACATCTTCTTGGCCTCCTCGTCCGTCTTGTCAGACATGAGCCAGGCTTTGAGCAGGTACTCGTAAAAGCTGTCGCCCAGGCCGCCCACCGACACATGATCTGCGAGCCAAACAAACAGATTGAGCCTCCGGGTGGTCGTCACGCTCTTCCTCCCGTTCGTCTTCCTCATCCGTGCCGCCGGTGCGGTGTCAAAGTGACATCGACGTGTGTGTGCGCGTGTGTGTGTAGCGGGAGAAGAGGTGACATGCTAATGATGATGATAAGACTGAATGGAAAAAAAAGAAATAAAAGTGCTTTTTGATTTGTTGTCATCTGTCACAGAAAAAGGAATAAGGACAAGAAACATCAAACATCGTTGCTGTTGCAAAAAAGAAAAAATATTCAAGACCAAGTTTTGATTTTTTTTTTTCCTCCTTCCTCTGATCTGAAAAACAACAACAAAACTAATTGCCAAAAAATGAAGAGAAATCTTAATGTTCTTTATTTTTTATAAAAGTTCTTCCGTTTCAGAGAGCGACAGATGCTCTAAACAGAGCGTGATGGAAATCAGTCGATAAAGCCGCAACGAAAAAGACTCTTTTTTTAAAGGCGTCGCTTGCAGCTGCTACATTGGAGATGACTGCCCCATAAAGATATTTTTTTTTTGGGGGGGGGGGGGGGGAGACACCCCGAGGTCATAAATTATGCACCAAATGCATTTTCACGGCAATTATGTAATGACTTTCTGGAGCCAAATAAGCATTCAAGCTGTTTTTTTTTGGGAGATTGGTGATGTTTGAAAGTTGCCGTCTGAAGTCAGAATGCAAAAACATTCGGATTCGGCTTGTATAAAATGCGTATTGACGGAAAGGATCCGCCACTAGAGGGCAGTAAAATACAGACAAGCTGCCATATCATAGAAGAGACTGAATATATATATTTTTTTGTGCAGACGATAAATATATATATATATACACATCCGAGAGTATTCTGTGCAAACATTATTTGGGTTACAAAAAGCCTCCGAGAGACAAACTTACGTTGACCCCACTGGCCGCTGTTTGGGTTCAGGTAGTTGGGGTACAGTCCCTGAGGTTTATCCAAACGATTCAGAACTTTACGGATGTTCATCACCTATAAACAAAGACCATCGAGAAATGTTTGCATTTTTTGTTAGGCTCTAGAAATAAGATCGGATCGGTACCTTCTGAGCAAATTCCGGGTTTCCCGACAGCTTGCTGAGGTGCATGAACTCCAGATGCAGCGTTCCGTACTCGGCCAGGATGCTGCTGCCGCCCGACGCCCACGGCCAGTTGCGACCGATTCCGCTGCGTAGAGATGCGGAAAAAAAAAAAAATGCAAAGATGTCTATTTGGAGATTTTGACCAATTAGAAAAATCACGAAAAGGTGGAAAATTGCCGCCTTAGCAGCCAGACGGGAGTCGTGTTGAGAACAATGCGAGAAGCGTTTAAGAAGAAGTGGAAGCTAATTAAGAGGCAGCTGTCAAAACATTTCAAGTGTGTAAAAGTGCTCAAGGAAAGACTTTGTTTTACAAAGACCAGATAAAATATTTCTACCTTGGCTGCGGGAGAGTCGAGAGACCAAACAAGCTTGTTATCTCTCTCACACAGTTACTAGGTTCCTTTGACTTTTTTAACGTCTGGTAGCTATAGAAGTTTACGCAAAGAAAACCCCCCCCCCCCCCCCCACAGGCAACTCAACTCTCTCACTTTAAAAAAGGCTTTGAAATGTAATTTTTGGGCTTAAAAGTTCAGCGGCCCGGCCGAAAGGTTTGCATTCGTCAGCGTGTGTCGGCTTCCGGGCAATATGAAATGTGCTAGCTTGGGGGTTTATAAGAGAGGAAAGAAAAAAAAAAAAGCGGTTTAGCTTATTCCCTGTCCTGCCGTTGGTCACGTTGCCACCGTTGGCGAGCATTTTGACGGATCTTTCAAGAGCGAAACCAAGAAACGCGTTCAGTTGGTCTTCCTCCTCGGCCCGCTTGGGGTGAGGAAGAGGGAACGTGGCGATGGAGTCACAGTTAGCCGTTTAATTAGAAACTTTAAATCATGGCAGCCGTCTTGCTGTTCCGAGGGGACAATTCCACACCTTTCTTGGGAATAGCGATCAATGATCCAAAGTGCCCGGGAAAAAGAACAAAAAACACGCACAACTGAAATGTGAACGTACAGTAAAAATAAAAATGTTAATGCAATCAGTTTCTAGCATGTCGTTTAGAAAAAAAGATGCTGAAGTGGGTCAGCCGAGGTTTTGACACGAGCCCACTCGGCCGCGCTAATGGACCCACTAAGGCCTATTAATCAAACGATGAGACCCCGAGAGCTTAGCATTGATTGCTTCGGTCTTTGAGCCGCAGAAGGAGCACATCTGTCAAATAAAATGACTTTTTTTTTTTTTTTTCCCTTAACGCAAGCTATTGAGAGGAAGATGAAGAGCGACAGAAAACTGTCCAACTTCATTACGTTCGTCGACGCCGACTCAAAACGCAAATTAAAGATTCAAACTGGAACAGAAAGGCCTTTTGGCCGAGTTAGCTTTCTGTCGCTACGTCGGGGCAAACTTGGAGCTTGCGGAAGATTCAATTTGTGTGTTGAAATAGAGGCGCTGTGTCTTTCAAGTTGACATCAAAGTGACGCCAGGACAAAAAAAAAAAAAAAGATAGCGGAGCAAAAATATCCAGAACTCGGATTGATTCGTAATAACCGGCGCTGAATCGTTGCCAACAGATGCTAACGCGCTCAAATGTTCTTTGGTCAGGCCGAACGTTAGCGAATGTCAATCGTGTCGATCAGTGGGATTAAGCGGCATTTTTCTCTCGGCCGGTGCCAATCAATGTTCTCGCAGCGGATCTCTTTCAAGCTTAGCGAGAAGAAGCCGCGGCTCCTGCGGATGGGCGAATTAGCATTGAGCGAAGACGCCGTCAATTCTTTTGTTTCTCCTCAAAATGCTTGAAAACAAATCTTCCTGTTCAATTAGCATTCAAATGTTCACCGCTCTCCAGCCTCCACGCCGCGCTCGCTAGCTCGGCCGTGTAAATACACGGAGGAACTTTATTTGTATCAGCCCGTTTAGTCCCACGCCGACAAAGATTTTAATTAGCGTCTGATAAACCGCGCCGCCGTCCGCCGTTTACTCTCGGGGGCCGGTGGGGTTGAAAAGAGACAAAATGGAGGACGACTGTTCTCTTTATTATCGGGTGTTGCGAAGAGAAGGACAGACGGAAATAAAAAGCAAGGATACTATTTGGATTTTTTTTTTTTTTTTAAGAGTGAGAACCAGATTATATTGTCTTCTTCTTACCTTTTGAGGTTGAGCAAGGCCCAGGGGATTCCTGTCGGCGTTTTAAAGGCCGGGAGCAGTTTTTCACCCAGCTCCACCGCTTTCCTGCGAAAAACCTGCGGATGACAGAGATACAACATCGATTACCTTCTTCGCAATTCAAAGCGATACTTTGCGGCAACTGGAAAGGAGTGGAAAAGTATGACGGTCAGCAAGCCTCTCCCGCCTGGAGGTTCTCGAGGGTTAGGGTCTCCCGTCAGCCTCCATCTGTCATCGGATAGAGAATAAACACCAGCGAGAGGCGGGAGAGGAGCGGCAAAAAAGACGAGCCGAGCCGGGTGGTAAAGCTCAAGAGGCCGCTTGTCAACAGCGGCGTGGAAACGCCAAACCAGGAAGCGACATGGACTCATTCGTGCACATTTTACTTCTTTTTTCATGACAATACAAAAGGGGAATTCCACGTGCAAGACAATGGGATCTTTCGAAATCTTTTTTCTTTTTGTTGCTTCTTTAATGACTTCCTGAAAGCAAGTCGTAAAGGCTCGGTGGCACCGCCGATGCCAAATGACCCCACCGCGAGCACGCGAGTACGTAACAAGGCGGCCGAGCCCGCTGATTAATGCCTTTAATAAGGCGCCGAGCGCGCCGCGGGTGGAATAAAAACACTCGCCGGGACGCGCAGGAGTATAATTTCAACACGCCCAGGCGTCCAAGTCGATCACGGAGCAGCTTTAATAAGACGATGAATTATACAGATGGAGAATAGCGAGAGAGGCTGCGATCATTAGGGAAAAACTCACGTTGATCATCACGTCGCGAGGTGCGCGGCCGTTTATTTTCTTTGGCGACCTTCAAACGTCGCTCTCCCGCGGCGGCGGCGGGCGAAATGGCCAACTTCCAAAGGAATAAAAGGAAAAAAAAGTAGGCTAGGCCGCGCTGTTTTTCCATCAATTATCCGACAGCCTTTAAAAATGTCCCGCTCCACATTCTCTGACCTGAATCACGACTTGGCTTTTTCCTCATCGGCTCGTCTTCAATTTTATTGTTTGGATGCACTTTGAGATGACCTTCTAATCAGAAAGGCGCCGGAAAGCGAAGGCTGTCAAGATGAGCGGCGTTTATGGCCACGTCCTTCACGAGCCCTTTCCGTAGTTTATTACAAGCCCGGTGTTGAACATTTCAAAGTGGATTTCCTAAAGTTGACTTGGAGACTTCAACGTTGAGCGTTGCCAACAAAACCACTGGCCAATTTAATTCCCGCCCAGAATGACAGAACAAGCGGAACGGTTGTCACATTTTACATTTGGCTGAAAAGGAGAAAGCAATCACAGAGTCAATAGCCGAAGACGCGGTGGCCATTTGTACAAAAGTGGCCATTTTTTTTTCTTCCCCCTCCACTTGTTGGAAATACAGCAATGGATGTAATGGAGCGGCTGAGCCGTGTAGTTTGACGGCTCATTTCACCCTTTTATATTGCTGAACATTTAGCTTTTATTAGCCACTGACTTCCAATACAGACAAAAAAGGGCATTTTTTAACGCTTTGTTCACATTATCTGTTTAAAAAAAAAAGGAATATACTCATTTAAATCCCACACTGCGCATTTGATGAAATGCTAACGACTTGATTTTCTGTGTATTTGTAATCACGACTGTGGGGATTTTTCTGACGGTTTCTAATTTAAGCAAGGTGTCAAACGCGGCGCGCGTTACCGCCCCACCAAGCCCAGAATGCGCTCGGATGCGCTTTGTCTCGGCGTGCGCGTGTGCAGACAGCTTTGAGGATGCTGTTGCTTTGTGCACTGCGTCGGAGTTTCTCCCTCGCTCGCTTTTTCGCTCGCGCTCTCTCAGCGGCTTTATTAGGCTCCTTCAGGCCGACGGGGGGGCAAGTCGAGCCTAAAAGAGCGTCATAATTAAAAGCTACAAAAGGCGCCTGGTGTGGAACAGTGTCGAGGCTGCACTCGCGTGGAGTCAAGCGCGACTCCACTTATCTGAGAGATGTTGCACTTCCCGTTGGGGGGGGAATGTTTACCGCTACGGTGAACTCGCCGCCTTTAGCGCTAGCATATGTTCCATATAAATATAGAACAGAATGCCATCCTTTTTTTTTTGTGGGGGGGGGGACATTTTGGTAGTGAGAGTCTACATTCTCGCTTGTCAACATCAATAAATCACGAGAATGGCAAGATGGCAGAAATGCATTCTAGTATTTAAAAACCAATGCAACTGACTGCTGACTCAGCATTTTTCATTTTTAAATACGCCCCCTGTTTAGTGGTGAGGATTTGCATTTGCTGCCTCGGTGGAAGAGCGACACCTCGTGTGACACCATTTAAGTATTCCGGGGAGGTGACGTGCGGACGCTAAGAACGATTTAACAGGCAATTAGAGAGGCGACAATTAACCGGGCACATAAAAGCCGCTGGACTCAAACAATCGTGAATCACAGCTAACACACGGCTAAACTAAATTAAGCACTCAAAAGCCCATTGGATGTCGCCTGATGGCTAAAGCTTGCAGCCCCGAGGGCGGGCCCCGGGGATACCAGCGCTCTTTTCACGCTCCCGAGCGCATATCGGGGCGCCACCTTTACGCCACGCTCCACACCGGAGCTTAAAAGCACAAGCGCTTGACATTTCACACTCCACGCCAGGAAAGAAAGTCTTTTAAGCGGAGCGTTTAGCCCAACAGCTGGGAAATGAGTGCAAAAGGGGCCCCGGGGCCAGTACTGATGCTGCAAGTTTTTGGAAAAGGCACGTGGTGGAGTCACTTGGCTCCAGGAGTTTTGCGCAAATCCCCCGCCGCGACTCCAAAAGCAATCAAGATTTAACAGTCGAGACGCTTTGATTACAGTAAAGGCCGACCACCGGTCACGTGACCTCGCCGCGATCCGCGACAAGCGATCGCAGTCAATAGCGACCGGCTCCGACCGCTGAAAATATATGACGGCGATTAAAACGAAGCGTTTCATATCGGATTTAAAAAGTCCAAACGCAGCGCCCGGCCTCCTCTTCCGTGTGATTACTTATCCCGAAGCATATAGATTTAATCTGTCGTGACGCTAACAAAGAATTACGAGGACGCGGGCGGATTTGTAATCACACAAATGATTCTTACCTGGATGGTGTTTATTTGGGCGGAGCAAATTGAAATGGAGTGGCTGTGATTTACAGCGCGGGGCCACCTTTTTTTGTCGAGGCGATTAATTTTCATTATAATGTTGACGGCGGGTTGCGCGTGGCATAACAAAGCTGCCAAATGTTAGCAGGCGGCAATAAATACAACAACAACGAGGTTTTGGTGGCAAACTCTTCAAAACACTTTGCTCGGGCTCTTATTTATCGACACTGTTGATTAAGCGGTTTGGAAAGTAGAGTTGTCTACTGTCGGGGGGGAAAAAAATGATATCGATTTTTTTTTTAAAGTTGGTTGAAACAATCGTTTGGCTGCATGTGTGGTTTACAAGAGGAAATATTAGCAACTCCGGTCCGCCTTTGGCTCACTGGTATATAATCTCATTACATCAGACAGTCGCTGTCGACCCCCCCCCCCGTGTGGCTCGCAACTACTCGGACAACGAGATTAGCGACAACTCGACGCTGGCGGGCGTTTGAATTAGCATGTGCGCTTGGCGGATGGCGTGAAGATGCGTTACGCTTCTTAATCTTGCCGCTTGATGATCAGGCCAAATTCTCCTTGTGGTCGGGACGGATTTGATATGAACTGGGTGAACTCGGACAACGAGATTAGGGGGGAAAAGTTGATGCTCACGGCCGCTACCTTTAAATTGTGTGTGAGGGGGAGTTAATCTTTCTTAAAGCTAAGATTCCCTGATCGCTGCTATCAACTCATTTAGAAAGACAACCTAACAACACTCAAGGTATATATTCTTTATCCTCAGTGAAAAGGACTCGCAGCTATTTTTTTTCACGAGCGTATTATATCGCGCCCCAGTGGCCGAGCTGTGTACACCAGATGTCACAATAAATTCTGCCCATATTCTCCCCTCGTTTTCCGCTCCCCGACCGTGTTGTAAAGAAGGCGGATTTAACGTGACATGCTACTGGCCCTGACGCATCACATTCCGCTTCCTAATCTTCCTCTGATTTCACTCTGGTGCCCAGGACAGATTTGACCATCTGAGAGGAGATTAAGAAAGATATGCAGCAAATTAATTGTCCACGCTTGCTGCAAGGAATCCTCATTTGGCTGCACACACATTAGTGTGTGTGTTGAAGGCTCGTTGATGGCGGCCGGTGCCAGGGGGGCTTGTTTCTTTCCCCCCCCCCCGCCGCCACCCGGCAGCAAAGCCAATTTTCCCCGGTGAGTGAATGGGATCTCCTGAGGACCGGAGATAGAAAGCCGTCTATCGACTGGCGCTGGTCCGGAGGGGGCAGCTTGTAGGACGGGCCCACCCGGCCGGCGTCGCCACAGTGGCCGGCTTTGTGTCGGCTGCCCGCTCTCTTTCAGTTACTAATGCGAGTTTGATTTTAAAAAATATATATATATCATGCGAGGTGGAACCTGTAGACTACATTTAGGTTGGCTGACAAAATGAAAATTTCCGCCGGGCTGGGGAACTGGCGACACTCAGTCGTGCTTCTTCTCGCCGTGTAAATGTCATTTGCGACGGGTGTCATGGATTTGCCGTTTTGGAATTCTTCCGAGAAAGTGAAAAGTGCAAGTCATTGCGCGATTAAGGTTGCTGAGCTTTGGCTGACAGGGTGCTGCCACGTATTGCTTTTATTGAATTTGATCTTCTGAAGAGTGGTAGGCAATTTCCCTTGATAAATAAACAATCTATTTTTCTCTAAATGCTGCACTGCGCAGCACACTGGGGGGGGGGGGGGGGGTGGTTGGGGGGAACGACAACTGCGTTTCATTTCTACAAAGGCGGAAATGCGGCGCGTCGTTTAGTCAGATCATTTAAAATGATTTCAAGTGGGGAAAATTGAGTTCCTGTAAAAGTAAATTGCGTTGCGGGTAAAGTTATGGAGTTAAGTGATCCATTTACAAATTGCAAAATAAAAAAGAAATAAAAAATGGCAAAGATAAAAATGAGAGGGTAGAAACAAACTCAGTTAAGCCAATACATGGGAAAAACTTGATGAGTCCGCAAAAAGTGTATATTTTCAAATTATATTTGTAATATTAATTTGTGCCCAATACAGACCCTTGTGGGACACCCTAACTCATTATTCACTTTTATAGTCCGAGGATCTCATTTCTAATCCAATCATTTGATTTAATAACATTTTGGCAAGCTAGGAAAAAAAAAAAAGAAGATGTTTTGGACTTTTGTATTTTCCAAACACGGCTGGAGTTAAATAAGTCCGTGTTCGTCTCATCCTTTCCTTGATGCCACTGCACTCAATTTGTTTTCCAGCACCAGTCACAATTTGCTCTGTGCTAAAAATCAATGCTAAAATCCTTGTTTTCCTTTTTTTTTCTTTTCCGTTACCCCATCGAACAAAGAAAGTGACACTCCAAAGAACCCCCCCCCCAAACAAGCTGACATCTCTTTTCGTGTAGTTTCCCAAAGTCGTGTTGAATCACAGCAGTCTGCCGGGGAATAAACTCACATTTTATGAGTTTTTTTTTGTTTTTTTTTGTCACTGCGCTTCCCTCGCTGATTTCTACCTCCCCCCTCCTGTAAAACTGTTTTATCACGGTGACTATCAGGACGTCTTCACTGCCTTCTACGCTCCCTCCATCATCTGAGTGAGTTGCCAAGAGCGGGCCAGGCCGTCTAGCGTCAAGGTTTTTAGGGTGATTGCTTCTTATTTGTGCTTTCCACACGCCGCCGCTGTTCTGTACCTGCCAGTATTTTCCCGTTCGTCGGCTTGCCCTTTGGGGCTCTTCTTCCCTCCCTTCGGCATTGATGCATTTGCGCTTCGTGACTTACAGGGTGATGAATATGCGAGGGGAAAAAAAAAAGCAGGCGGCAAAATAATGTCGTCTTTGTACTGTCTTGTTAGCGCTGTCACGCAAGCTTTTGTTAGGTTGTGGTGGATCTAAAATTGGGAAGCTAGATTCTGCCGAGTTATTCTTCAACTGCAGGCTAACATTAACGCTGTGTCGGGAATAAAATCTGACCGGGGAAAAGCCTGGGGGCCGAAAGAAAGCTTTTAATAGTGATTAGGGAAAATACTTTTGCTTCAAAGACAAGTGACCCAGATTGTGTTTACGGCGAGTGCTAACTGTATCAAGACCTTGAGGCGAGGAAAAGTTTGGGCAAATGAGCTAAAAGGCATTTCAGCCTCTTACCTAAAAAGTAATATGGTGTCCTTGTTGTTATTTTGATCCCAGCAATTTATATTTCGTACGCTTTACGAGACTTCGAATGGCTAAGCTAACAAATAGAGAGTCAATAGGCACATCTTTGGTCCGAGGGATAGAAATTGTCTTTATAATGAGCCATAAAATTAGCAGGATATTGAAACTGTCGAAAATCAAATTCGACATCGAGTTCCAATTTCACGATGGTCTGTAACCTCGGAAACACTTTTCATCACTTTCTTCTTTTGCGAATATCTCAGAGTCGTTAGCCGCGTGCTAACCGCCATTAGGAGTGGCGAGAGTGACCTTCACCGGCGGCGAAGGCCACCAATCAGCCGAGGAGCCGGACTCATAAGAAGGGAGGCGTGCCATGACTTTTGAGTGCCGCGTATTGATTGACTCATTTAAAAAAAAGAAAGAAAAAAAGAAAAGAAAAAGGCGTTTATGAGCGAGTGGCGAGGAGGGATAACGAGTGTCACAGTTTGCTCCCGCCGCGAGCGGGGGCCATTAAGCATTCAAATCAGCCGCTACCTGCACAGATTCCCGTCAAGAGCTTTTTGTCCTGGTTTCTGTGTGCCAATCAAGCCGGCTGGCTTTTAAAGCAGGCCGATGATTATTAATGCGATTCCTCGCCCGGCGTGCAGATGTGGGTCGCGTGCTCTTGTTGAAAGTCTAAATTTATACTTTTCACAGCACTTCGAAAACATCCTTTTCTTCTACATCAGCCGGAATTTTACGTGAGGACTTCTTAGATAATGCGCAAACAATAAGATTTATTTTTACGAGCGCACTCAAAGAGCTTTTTTTTTTTTTTTTAACAAGCTGCGCCGACGCTAACATCGCAGCCATTGTCTTTTATTCATTTTTCAGCCTGCGCGTGAATAAACGAGCGACGAGACACAACAAAAGCGCTAAAAGACACTTGTTGACTTGTAATTGGTTCTGCTCTCGAATACAATTTCCCCTCAAAGGAAATAACCGTGAATCGAAATCATCAGTCCAAAGGTCTTAAAACGTTTATTAGTCCAATCTGGTCAAATTCCAACCATAAATGTTTGAATGGATATGAAGCCAAGTATTAATTGTTCAACCGGCGAAGCAAAAAAACAACAAAAAAATCGTTTTGTCAAAGGGTGTCGTTTTTTTCCCCTGATTGAGTCTCTTTTGTTTCGTGTCAGTTGGCCATCGCGTTGTATCACGATGCTTATTTTAGTGTTATCGTAGCCTTGCACTAGAAAAAGGATGCATCAAAGAGCTTGGTAAATGTTATGTAAATCATTTCCATCCTGCAAGATATTTTTCAACAAGCGGGGGAGAAAAAAAAAAGCGCTCTCTGCAAGGCGGCATCAAAAAAAAGCAGGAGGAGGAATAAAGGAACATCGACGGCCACATTTTGAATTTCCGCCCTGGCGAATTTGACGCACGCGCCGACAATCTCGCCGAGCATTTTTGCAGCTAATGAAGGAGAAGACGAAGGAAGTGAGGCCTCGCTCGCTTGCCGAAGACACAAAACGCAGCTTAAAGGCAGAACAACATTGACAGTCAAGGCTGCAGTCAAATCTCTGGTGAGTTAGCCTCATTTATTTTTTGGAGAGCCCGAGGTTTTCAGAAGCTCTGTGCTATTGATTCTTTAGCGCAACCTTATAATTAATTAGGAACATTAAGGAGGAAAAAAGAAGAAACGAAAAAAAAAAACCCTGCTGATGTCATTTTCAGGGCCTCGTTACCGAGCAGATTTGCTCCCGTTCATTTCGGCACATTGTGACGTTACCATTTCGTGAACACCACTAAAGTTCTTTTGAGCCATTTTCCCGCTGGTACGCCATTCTTACCTCTTTGCCGGACAGGTAGTACGCCGACAGTAGGCCTCCCACGAAGCGGATGTTCACCTCGAAGACGGACACTTCGGCATTCTGGGAAGGCAAAGATGAGAGAGACCACGAAGATTGAAAAAAACTCTGAACCCGAAGCTAGTTTGATTTAGCAACGCAACATTTAGTTGGTGAACTTGTTCT
Source organism: Syngnathus leptorhynchus (assembly GCF_054491065.1). Taxonomy (NCBI): domain Eukaryota; kingdom Metazoa; phylum Chordata; class Actinopteri; order Syngnathiformes; family Syngnathidae; genus Syngnathus; species Syngnathus leptorhynchus. The sequence goes on along the minus strand of NC_141212.1, from coordinate 1,854,008 downwards.
TGTTTTTTTTAATACATTTTTGAGCGACAGCCGAGTGCGCTTATGCAAACTCGGTTTTATTTGCTGTCTCGCGCAGATTAGACGACAAAAAACAAAAAAAATACACGGCATGCTCTGTCCTGTGCCAACGACCATTTCAATGTTTTCTCCCCGAGTCGCTGATTGAAAAGTTGGATTGGGCGGCTAATTAATCCCTCGCTAAACAAAACAAAATGATTTCCTCCATAACCGCTAAGACAAAAAGTACGATAGATAGCATAAATTACAATTTTTATTCGGCGTCGGGAAGGTTTTTTTTTCTTTGCGAGGCTCAAACTATTTCCTCGCGTATTGCAATAAGTGCTTCGTCAGCTCACTGTTAGCGTTTTAGCACCGCTCGTGGCTCGAAAAGTTTGAGGAGATGACGTCACCTCGTAATGAATGCTAATGAAGCCGCCGGCCGGCCGTCAGCGAAGAACACCCACCCCACGTTTTCATTGTCAATCCTTGAAATGATCATTAAATTTAATACCATGTTCCAAGCACATCAGATAAAAAGCCTTAGCAAAAGTTTTTGGAGGTGCATTTTAAGGCCCCTCATAATAAAATTAAAAAAAAGCAATTCATTTGTCTGGAGAATAATAACCGACTGCACGCTCGGCGCCCGGGTCCTAATTAATAAACATGAATGCAAAATCCATTTTGGTACAAGGGCCATAATTACCAACGTTATTATCTGTACAGGGAAATGTCATTCTCGTTGCTTTCCTATTAGTGTGCATCACACACACGGATGGGCGGACGGACTGCGGTGAAATTCCGTTTAGCATTCAGGTGAGCAAAAGACGTTCTTCGCCGGCGTTACGATCGTTCGGCCCGGCCCCCGGATGCTTTGGCGTTCATCGGGCATGTAAACGAAGGTCGGGCCTTTCAAGGTGCCCGGGCTGGGCTCAGATCGATGACTTATTGAGTGAATGATGCGCGTAACCTTTCGCTAACTCGATGGACTTGATGAGCGTAATAAACACACGCCGGCGTGCACGCTCTCATACTTCACACGGAAAATTAGGAACGCAGTCACACGCACAAACATGGCCACAAACACCCTTATTGCTTTTTGCTCTCATTAAATGACGCAAGCTTAACGAATGTTTTTGACTCGCGCCGTCTCCCATGAGCACGACAATATTGATATGAAATTTGTGACGGCGAGGGGATGTTAAAATGCTGATTTGGTGATGGTGGGCTCACCACGTTGAAGTCCAGGTTCTTCTCCACCCACTCGGTCGCGGCGTCAAAGTCCTCAAACATCTCCATGATGTAGAGCGTATCCAGAGCGTCCACGATGGTGGCGCCCTTGATGCTTCCTGGGAGACAAAATTCAGAGCAATCAAGTCACTGAGTTGTTTGTACAAAAATATTTTTTTGGGGGTCATAATTCTCTGGAATGCAACCAAAACTAATCTAAAGTACAAATATTATTCTTACCATTTCCCAGACATAATCTAATAATAAATAAATGAAAAAAAAAATTACAATTTGGAGGAATTTTGGTCAAACATTTGTCATTTTTGTCTGATAAAACCATTTTTTGGTGACAATATACAGCAAGTGCTCGCGTGAGGCTCCTTGTGGACCCATCGAGGGCTTCAGTCTGGACAAGACGGATCCGGCGACTCGTCCTTCTTTCCACCTTTGTGCGAGTCTCGGGAGGTGAGGAAGCTTTTTTTTTTTTTTTTTATCCTATTGTCTTGTCTCCCAGCACTTCCTCCCCCTCAGTGCTCCTCCTGTTTGGCACCGAGTGTCCATGAGAGTGATACAGATGACTCCGACAGTGACCTGAATACTAATATTATCTTTTTTTTCTTTCCTGTGACTGATACTAGAGCAAATGGTAAGAGTGCAGTTTGATTGCGGAAGGTCATAGCTTTCTTGCGTTTCTGCTGATTTATTCGGTTTTTATTTGGGAGTACAATTCCCCACCTTGCAGTTTCTTTGTATTCACTGTTTGTTCTGTCGGGGCGCCACGGGACGACGGCGTGTTTGTTGTGTGCAATGAAACACAAACAGGGGAAGAAAAAAAAAAAAAAAAAAAAAAATCGATTGTTAATTCTTTTTTTTTTTTCCATTTGACTTGAGATGTAGAAGAACCCCGGGGGATGTTTCTACAGCAGCTTATGCGCAGCTCGCACCTGGGATATGACAGGACAAGTTTTTTGGAGTAAGAGCAGATGATGTTAAAATGTTTTAAGAAGCTTAAAATGATTTTTTTTTTTTTTAAAACACTCCCTCTAAACCGCCAACGGGTCTTGCGCCATAAACAACTCAACAATAAAGTTATTACTGCTGGGCCTACATAATCTTTTACCACAAAGAACGCTCAAATTATTTTGGGCGTGTAGAAACAATGCGTAACCTCAACAATGGCGTTTCCCGGGTCACACGATCCTTCCGTGGCCTTTTCTACCTCGTCGCTCCTAAAAAAGATCATCTTGAAACCACTCGGCATTTGGTGCGCGTGACCTGATGTGACTCGCTCGCTTCCTCTTCACTGAGCCGCTTGCCGCCGCCGCCGCCGCCTCAGCTCACATTGCGTAGCCCGAGAACAAACGTGATTCTTTTGTACTCTGCTCTTGGATTGTGTAACACTACAAAAATGTAAGGTCTTGCGTGTTTTATAAGTCACTTTTGATCCCCGCCTCTCAAGAAATAATTTGATTGGTAAACAATCATGGTGAACAAAATCCAACAAACTCAAAGAGCCTCATTAAGTCACTCAGTTGAGAAACCCGACCGTGACTGAACACGTTTCCCCCCAGAGTGTGCCAGTTCCACTTCCTGTTATTGTGCTTTCCTCTCTCGCCAGATGGAACCTGTACCAAGACGTATAACCTCTCTCCTGCCCTGGCGGACAAGGAAACTAAAAAGCATCCGGCGTGGTGCGCTGACTCAGCAGTCAAAGTGTCATCGCTGTTAAAAAGAAGCTGTGCCCTTGCCCCTTCAATTACGACTCCAATTCTAAAGTCGGATCTCTAATCCGACAATTCCATTCGCCAAATAAGCGCCCCGAGCGTTCGCCGGGGGTCGGCGGGGAGGTTGTTGGCTAGGAGAGATGGTCGGGCCGCGGGCTAACGGCGTAAAAGCACAAGGCCTGTTAGCCTCCTCGCCTCATATTGCGAACGTCGACACATTTCTGGAGGTGACGCTTGAAAGGCGACGCCGCAGTTTACATTAAGAAGAGATAGGTGTCCAAATCAAATTATGACGGAGGGATTTACGTTGGCGTGGCGTGCGCGGTGACGTGCGAACGCACCCATTGTGTTTTTCTTTAATTAGGGACGATTGCCTGAAAAAGCAACAACGCCATTAATTAAGCTAATGAATTAGCTAATGTGGGCACACGATAAAAGGTACACGATGATATAAAGGTGGTATCCATCTAGAATGTGCGTGCGCCGCCTTCATCTCGTTCAAGCCTCAGCGCCGGCGCGGAAACCTGAGGGAAGGCCGCGGCGGAATTACGCCATCTATCTCAATTACTCACACTGAATATGGCGCGGCCGTGCGGAGGTTGCAGCCGCGGACTCAATGTCAAATAACATAAGCCGGTGAACGACTTGTCTGGAAATACTGCGGGGGTGGAGACATGTTTTCTCCTGCAATGGATGATAATGTGTGAGTGTCTCTGAGGATGAGACTTGGGGGAAAAAAAAAATGATGATGGAGGATTTTTTTTTTTTAGGCTGCAAGCATCCTTTAAGACAGCAACTTCAAATGTTGATGTCTAAAAATGCCATTTGACTCAAAGCGCGGTTAAACACAAAAGGCGGAGCAGCACGTGTTGACAGAAAATATAACAGTACCCTTGAACATCTTTTTTTTTTTTTTTTTTTTTAATCCTCTGCTAGGAAAGATTCTTCGTATGTCTGTAAAAACACCAGAAGGAGCTTTTGGATTCTCCCGTTTTAATTCTTTTCCTCACGAACGCCGGCTGAAATTGTGTGGTATATTTGGTCCAGAGCGGCTTAAAGGCGCCACGTTTGCTTTTATTCCACGTTTTGACCTTGCAGCCTCGCGGCTCTGCGATTAAGGCGGATGAGAAATGCATCAGATTACGCGACACGAGGTCGCTGTTTGTTTTGGCGACGCGAGCACCTCCGCCGCAAACAAAAAAAAAAATTGCCGTTGTGACACGTTTGCTGTGGCGAGAGGAAGAAATGAGGTTCGGAAAGAAAACAAAAAGGAGGGACAAATGCCTGCGGGCGCGTGACTCGTACAAGGAACGACTCCCATCGCTCTTCTGCACGTCCTTTGGGGCGTCAACAAACGACAGGACAATGCGGGAAATATGACGGCGGGGCTCGGATTTGTTTGGAAGCAAAATAAACAGCCGGGAGTGCTTTGACAGGAAATCCAGCCGCGCTTTATTTACCAACAACGACAACCAATTACGTTTAACCTTCAAGCCTACTTCAGTTCTTTTTTTTTTTTGGCTTCCCTTTCAGCTTGTTCAGTAAAAATTTTCGGACACAGTACGGAAATACAAATTTGTGATTTTTGTTGTTGTTAGCACTGGCGCAATTATTTGTGCAAAAGACAGATGGGAACAAAAATGTCTGCCTCATTTGTGGCGCGTTGAGCACGTTTCAAAGTATATTTATAGAAGCGGGATGTCAAGACGCGGTGACGGGAGTTTAAATGCGGGATGAAAGGCGTAATCAGACCTCCGACGACGGCGAGGACGCTCGAATCAAACGCTTTGAACAAACTCTACACCTGCTATTAATATTCAAAGAATATTTTAGGAGGCGGCGGCGGACAACTTTGCGTGGCCCCTCGGTTAGGCTTTAAACGCGCGCGGAGTTTGACTCGAGCCAAACCTGTAAATGGAAAGAGTGACAAAATGGCCCGACAGATGGACCGTTTGAAAAACCAACACGTCGGATGCTAGCGCCGTGCTCGTTAGCGCGACGGGCACTGACAGCGAAATATGAATATATGATAAGTCTGACATTTAGCGGCGGCCGTAGATGGATGGCTCCAAATGACGGCCAATTGGAGCTAATCTAAAGGCCAAGACTGCCGCTGCCAGTGACGCCAAATCAATCCTGACATTGTGTGTGTGTGTGTGTGTGTTTGGTTTGTGGGGTGTGTGTGTACTGACCAAACAGGTTGCTGGAGTGGCCTTGCTTGGAGACGGGCCTAAGTTCATTGGAACCCCAGGCGTAGCGTCGGTAGCTGTCCCACGCGTGTTTCATCATCTGTCAGAGGGAGAAAAAAAAAAAGATGGAGCGATTAGACGGACAGCTGGGCGCGTACAAAAATTCTGTCACGCTTTCGCCGTGACATCTGTCAAAAGTGAAGAAGCAATTTTTGACTCCTTGAAAAGCAATTTTAATGTTAATTAGGATCTCTGGCATAATATCCAAGCAAGATTTGACGTTTCTCACTGTCGAATCTGGCATCGACGGTAGCCGCGTTTGAAATGGCCTTCGGCCTCCTCCTCGGCTCGCAAACAACTTGTTACGGTGGCTGTTAATGAACTGGCCGGGGCGAGACACCGGCCGGACCCGTGGGTCCTTCTATCGGCGAGACACCTGCTCGGTCGCCGGATGAGTCAGTCAGTCAGTGAGGCGGCCAAGCAGCTTAGAAAATCTCATTTTCAGCTCGGCTAGCTCCTCACCTGTCACACGCTGGCTGCGCAGGCAAAGATAAGAGGGCGCTCGGGGGAGCTTCGCCGACAATAACGTCGCCAGATGACACGCGTACCAGAGGCACTTCAAATTTCATGAAGCTACAAAGTGACCACGAGAAAGCGTTTGTAAACGCAAGCCCGCTTGGCAAGCGCCCACCATACGGCCGCAAATTTGCCTTTTCCGTAGGAGTAGGTGCGCATTTTCTACGACCGTAATCTATTTTGTATCGAAAGACAAAGCAGATGCTCGCCCGACGGCGTCCGTATAAACCGTCTTTACTTTACTAAATATGTATTTAAGGGACCAAATGTCTTCTCCCACGCACGTCAAGCTAGGCAGCCGGCGTTTGCGTCCTCCCATTTCAAGCCCGCTAATTAAAGCTAGCGAGGCTGCTAATTACAGCTCCTCAGCACGAGAAGGAGGGTCGAGAGCAGCGAGCTCCTTCGGGATCGCTTCGGTCGTTTCGGGGGCCCCGGAGCCGCCGCGTAACGTTGCGCGTCGACAAATTAGCTTTGGAAATCTGAAGTGTGACAGCCAACAGCCACTTCATTAGGTACACCTAAACAGAAATACTCGAGAGCGCCGACATGTTAGTTAGGAGGCCCGACACTCCGGCGCGTTATCGGATTCAGTCGGCTTCCCGACCTGTTGGTGTTAATTGGATTAGCGGCTCAGGATTCTCCAGGTCGGTCGCGGATATTAGGACCCGCTGCTATTTCACACAAGCTAATTGGCTAAACATTCAAAAGCGCCAAAGTTGCAAGAGCGATCTGGCCCCAGAAACCAAGCCACCTCAGATGGTCAGCGCGTGCTGCTGTTTGACTTGAAACGTGACATTTTCCGAATGCTAATGGTGCCAATCTGGTAAACAAAGCGTTTGGATGACTGCTTCAAAAAAGGATAAGACTATTTTTTTTTTTTTTGGGTGTCAAGTCTTTCAACATGTGCCAGAACAGGAACATTTCCAGCGCTTTGTAAGCAAACATAAGCTAACTGGTCCAAGCGCAACGTCTAGCGAGGCCCGCTCCGGTTCTCTCGGGGAAAATGAAAAGCCGGAGTTGCTCCGGAGTGATTTCTCACTGCTTGTGCAGCACAAACAACCTCGTACGGCCATCGCGGCAGATTATTAACCCGCCGCGCAAAGGTCGGAGGAGTATCGACCCTCGCTTTTCTGCTCTGGTTCCAACAATCGGCGCACGTTGCGCACAAAAACATCTTCATGTTCGTCCAAGACCTTCACAAGCCGACGCATGCTGAGGACTTGGCCGACGCATGCTGAGGACTTGGCCGACGCGTTAAAAGATTCCTTTTGATCAAGCTGCTTAAAAGAAAAATAATCTAAAAAAAATAAATCTTCCTCCTGTTGCATCATCAAAGTACACAAGACGCTGTGGACTGGAGTCAGAATAACTCAATGTGGGAGGGGGGGGCTTGGAGAACGAAGCGACTTGGGCCGGAGGGGTTCGAACGATGAACCGGAACAAAAGTGGTCGTAGCGAATGTCAGTCGCTGTGAGACAATTTGAGGAGCCTTTTTTTCAATCATTCCAAGCGGTTGCACGTGAATCAAAATGCATTAGCTAACACGGCGCCGCATGCTAATCGGACTTCCCGCTGCTCCCTCCTCTGTATGATCAATCTTGGAAAAGCGAAAATATAAGAGCGGCTCGGCCAGGTGCGAGCACGCCGCGGCGCTAATGGCAACGAAACCAATGCCCGCTCAGCGTGACGAGTGCACTCGTGGAAAGGCCAAGTGTAGCCAAGTGTGCGCGGGCGGACACAAAAAAGAAAAGATCTATTTGCGCCGCGACCGTCGACGACATGTACATTGAACAGGTAGCGGTCATCGAGTTTGGATTACTGGCGTGGTCATTTCGTGGAAGCGTTTAGTTGATGTGGTCATTAGCGAAACGTGACCCAAGTCGTCCGACTTTGCAAAACATTCTAACGAGCCGAAGAGCATTCGACGGCCCGATTGCGGTTTAATGACGCTGATAACGGCATCGACGCAAGGCCGAGGCGATACCCCGCGCCGCCACGTTTACACCTCGATCGATATTAGCTGATGGCTGTCTGGGGAGGAAGAGGAGGAGGAGGAAGACGACGGGGGTGGATGAAATGAACGAGTGGTGAAAAGAAATAAATCAATACATCAGTGGGGAAAACAGAAAAACAAAAACAGCTTCTGGCAGTTAGCGGAACTCCGGCGGGGATGCGCCGTGATGATTGCCCGCAAAGATAAATGCTCGACGCAGATGTCTGGGCGCGATCCAGAAGCAGTGTGTGTGTGTTTTTATTATTCTTTTTTTTTAAATTAATTGGTTAGCATTAAGCTAACTTGAGCTATGGCACAATGACAAAAAAAAATCCTTGGCAGAGACCACAAAAATTGGACATCAGCTATTTTTGTCGAGCGTCGAGGCTTTGATAAAACGAACGAAAATTGGTCGAGCGCTAAACGACGTCGGCTACGATGTCATCTGACCCTTTATTAACTCCGCCGCCGTTTGCTGATCCGATTACTTCAACGCAAGATCGATACGCTTACAATCATCGGTCAAGGCTGTGAGCTTCGTCCCCATTGTCACAACACAATTCCGTTTCAATTATTCTATTATTATTTTTTTTTTTTAAACACCTTCAATTTCACGCACCTCCACCTCGTCTTATTCACTGTCTATTATTTTACGGGAGCCGACAGTTCTAATATAGTCATTATGCCGCATCTCCAGGTAGACGGAATTACAGTCGCTCCACTAATTAAGACACGCATTTAAAAAAGTAACAAATTCATCAACTTTCCGCCCAACGTATTATCCACAAAATAGCGTAAATGATTTCCACATTTTTATTGCGGCGGCATCTGTATAATTTGCCATTCAAATTGAATTTAAAGGGCATATTATGGTAATTCCCATGTTTTAAAGTCACTTTAGACAGAATACCTTTGCATGATTAATCATTCACACCTCGTCCTAAAAAAGGGAGGACAATGAAGGCCTGTATTGTATACGAGATGATTGAAAAAAATCGAGGCATTTAATGAGAGGTGTGTAGACTTTTGCTATTAGTGTACCTTACACTGGGCCAATGGAATTTTTGGGGGGGGTATTTCATGTTAATTTCTGCTGACTCATCAAAGCTTATTCTCCTCTCTATTCCAAACAGCACCTCCTTTTTTTTTTTTTTTTTTTATCTTTGACCGAAATCCTGAATAATTTAGCGGGTGTGTCTTCTCGACTTCTACACTAAGTAGCAGGCGTGCCACAACAATGCACCGAGAAAAGAAGGGGGAGGAAAAAAAAAAAAACAAAGCGCATTTCAAAGAAGGAGGCCGAAGTCGAACTTGGCAGCTGACATATCGGGGCGGGTCAAGTTTGATTTGGGCGCGGAGGTGAAGAAAAGCTGCTCTTTGAATGCCCGGCGGGCGTTTGTGCCAGCGTGGCTAAATAACGCTCATTATCACCCATTAATATAATTGATTTCGGATGGGATTAAAGGTTAAATGCAAGGCGTTACAGCATTCATTCGAATGCTCCGAGCGACTTTGAAGTTATCCGACAGAAAAAAATAATTGTAATTCCACCTCGGGTGCGTTTCCCACTTGCTGATCTCACACAAAGTGCGACTGCGCAGCAACTTTTCAACGCTCTCCATCACGGAGCTTTCGCGGCCAAAGGCTAACTCGTTTGCTGATCGCGCAATCGCGCTCGACTCTAATAAATCACTTGGCTAATTACCCCCCCCCCCCCCCAAAAAAAAAACTTTTTGCAACCCGCCCGGTGCTTAGGCGGTAAAATATGCAAGACTAACTCGCGATTGTAGAATAAAAAAAAAAAGAAGAAAAACAGAGCTCTCACATACACGGCAGATTGAAAAATAAATTGCCTATGTGATTGACAGCTGCACACTCTCGCTATTAGACCGAATTGGATTTGGAGAAAAAAAAAAAAAATAAATCAGCCGGCCCTGACCCGCGGTGAGGTCGGGACAACGGGGATATTGAATATCCCTTTGCATTTTTCCGCTTCACCATGGCGAGACATAAAAACGTCTCTTCAAAGAGCCGCCTCGATGGCTTCAAATCAAAACTCGGCTCGAGTGCTAAGTTTGTTGGTGGCAAAATGTAAAAAGGCTATCGGACGCCGCGGGTAAGGTTTCAGGTTTCCCGAGCAGGCTTTTCACATTCAACTCGGGCTTTGGGCCTTTCTAGAATGCAAGCGCGCTAACGTCACGCGACAAATTACATCAAGCCCGAGACTCTTAACCTCGGAACTAAATCGATGTCTTCCGTTTGTATGTGCGGCGAATATATTCCCCATTCGCCGCACACGCCATCCGATCAATATCCGCTTGAATGCTAATGAGCTAGCCGCGTTTGTTAGCCGCCAGCGAGGACAAGACAAACGACACCTCCTCGCCCGGCTAATCGGAACGGGCGAGGGGTCTCGGCCATTAACGTTGACCTCGGCTCGAGGATTTTACACGCTTGCGTTCACACGGTATCCCGCTCCCCCCCCCCCCCCCCCCGCGGGTTCGAATAGAGTTAGTGACGGCCAGTTGGTATTTCAAGCTTCGGGTTTGACGTGGCAACCTCTTCCTGTCAAGTCATTTATGTTTGGCTGTAAAAAGAAGCGGCTAAGAGAGAAAGCCGGCTTCGCAGTGGCGGCTTTCGGGGATGTGAGGAGGCGTATTGACGTCTCTTTATTGACATTGCAATTAGCCGCCGTTTCAAGGCATCAAAGTCTATCAGCTAAATGGCATCCGAAAGAACCGGCACCATCTCCCATCTCAATGAGTCCTCTCGTGCGGCTAATCCGACGATAAATCTCAGCACTTACTTTATTTAGCGAGCGAGCGCGTTTGGAATCACCGCTGGGTCGGCTTTGTGCGCGGGAGTGGGGAAGACGCGCTGACACGACACCCCGATGTGCCATTTGAATTTAACGGCACACTTTTGAGCACTTAAAACGGTACATCTGAAATGTTCAGAACGGAATCGCCCGCCATCCTCCAGCATCAAAAACATCTCGAATTGAGCCCAGGGCACGCACACGGTACCTTTATGATTTTGGTTTTTCTGCACAATGTTGGACAAATGTGTTTAGTTTTGGAAATAAACTCTTGCTAATACTATTTCTAAATATATAGAAATTGACAGCAAAGTCACGCTACATAGTAAAAAGTATAACAAAACTCACGTAAAGCCACTCAAAAGGCAAGTCAGCTATAACAACCATTAGACGTTTAAACGGAGGCTTTTCGGGAACGGCCGGTAACTTGAGCTGACGTAAACACGCAATCGTGAAGAAGCGGCGGCGGCTCCGGGAGCCAGAGGCAATTAGCTCAATGGTCGATAGAGAAACGGGGGGACTTGGATGCAGTCAGGTTAGGATGATAACGAAATTCCATTTCAGGCTCTAAAAGGTTAGCAAAGTGGCTCAATGCCTTGTGTGCAAAGGGTTGGCTCTATTTCAAAATAAATAAAGAAATAAAGTGTCCATCCAGTTAAGAGCAAGACTCTTGTTGTGGTTTTTAAATCCGGGAACTGAACTGTGACTAGACTTGAGGGCGCGTCTTTATTTTCCTTTCCAGCTAGCCTGAAACCTAAATCGACTCTCAGTTGTTAGAAACGGATAAAAAGCCTCGTTGGCGGTGTCAAATAACGGCACCTCTTCGGACACGTCCCTCCTTTATTATCCCCGTTTATCAACTTCGAGTTTTGGCTTCCCGGAGAGCGAGAGCAGGCTGACTTGGCGGCTTCTCCCCGACTCAAATACATTTGGCTGATGTTTATCCTTCTCCTAGGGAATCGCCATTGTCAGTAAACAGAGACGCCCGCACGTAGCCTATCGTCTTGTTTTGCGACAACATGCCGTGTTTAGCAGAATCAAAAAGGCCAAGCGTGCCGTTGAGGTGGACACCACAGCAGAAGTTTGGACTGATAGACACCGGCAAGAATGGCAGACTCGTTTGATATCGACTATTCCGCGGCCCGGCCTCCAGTCGTCCGTCGCCGCCGCGTGTCATTTACGTACAAATTAGCCAGCTGCCATTTTGATCCTTCAGGAGCCGTACAAAGTCAATAAAAGGAGCTGCTTGCAAGGTTGGCGTGTTTACTGCTTGTGCGGATCACTCAGTCACACTTTGTCCTCTGGGTGTATTGTTTTGTTTTTTTTTCTTCCTGTACTTGATCCACAGGTTTCTGGTGTTTTGTAAAGGTGTCAAATCAATGGCGCCGAACCCGAGGTTATTGACGCCGCCGTCGCCCGGCCGATGCTTTTGTCGAACGACGCGTCCCCGACAGCGTCCGGCGTTGAGCCCGAGCGGTCGGAACGACCGAGCGACCTTTACGTGCGATTTATTCCGACGGCGGCTGCTCTTCTGGACCGGGTTGATCCAGAATGTCAGGGAGCAATATCAATAGTCCTCTACTTAACAGCTGGATGAAAAAAAAAAAAAAACATCTTGGAATTGTGCTCGACTCCAACAAAACAAACCAAATGTGTTTCACGTTCCAAAATGCAAAGAGCGAGGGCATCAAAGATGGAATGCTTCCAACCGCTGTCCAAAAACTTTTGTCCGTACTGTTTACAACGGCATATACAGTAAACCGAGCGCAGCGAATGAAAAATGGACTCCCTTACCAAAAGCTATGTTGTTGTTTTTAAGTTATTAATATTTGATCGGTATAAAAAAAGGTCGCCCTGAGGCAGACCATTTGTGCTCGTCTTTTACGACCTCGGCAGCCGAGTTAAAACTCGTGCCGTCGCCAGATGGATGAGCACAATGTAACGATATTAAAATGAAATACAAGTATGACGTTGCCTTGTTTGCATATCCAAAGGTTGAAAGAGGTGGACTGGAAAAAAAAAAAACAAAAAAAAATTTCTTGAATGAATCATGATTGTTAGGCAAAATGGGGGGAGGGACCACGAAAGAAAAAACACTAGTTCAGAATTATACATACCTTGAAAATGTATCATCAGGTGTCAATCAAGATGGAAAAAGTTACAAAACCCCCATGTCATTTCCTTTTAACAACATGTATTGCAAACATAATAACATCAAGCAGCAAAATCTTAAATGAGCATTGATTAAAACTCCTTCTGCACCACAACATTATTGGCCACATATATTGTGAAACACGCAGCCCCGAGGTAGGGCGAGTGGGGAGGGGGGGGGCAACGGAGCCGGCCTGCACGCATTCCTGCCTTTGCCCAGGGGGGGCTGCTTTGCTTGCGAAAGGGGGCGATGAGAACATCGCACAGTAAACGCCCCCCTTTCGTCTATCAGATTATTGATTGGGCTTTTCGGCTGCAAGCAATGGAACAAGTTTTCATGCTTCATTCATGCATCGATTAAAAAAAAAAAAAAAAATCGAATTATCATAATTTTAAAGCCGAAACAAACGTGGTGTGTTATTAAATAAACCGGAGCGTCGATCATGAAAACAAACATTTTTTTGTTTTTGCATCAACACGTACTGACATTTAGGACATTTTTGCATGGAGGTCGGCGTCCCTTACCTCCTTGATTTTCGCCCGCCGCTCTCTCGTCGTGTGGTCCAGGGGCTCGCGTCCCGTGGCACCCGGGGGTCTCTGGTACTCGACGTAAGGTAGGTCATTGATAACCTTTCCACCTTGACCCAAACTCTCCTTGGCAACTTTCTCCTTCTCGTTTAAAATGTCTTGCTTGATTTCATCGGGACGCTTTTGCAGAGTATCCTTGGCCTCCAACAAGGCTTTCTCGTGGTCCTTCTTGATTTTAGACAGGACCTTCTCGTCGCTTCCAGCCGAGCCGGACTCTCCTCCTCCTCCTCCTCCTCCACCACCGTCCAGTCCGGTGCGGGTGTTGGTCTCCACGGCAGAGGAGTGGAAGAAAACTCCGCTGAGAAGCTTCGTGGAGTCGGGCAGGAAGAAAATCGCACCGAAGCACAGCGTAATGAAGGCGCTGAACACCAAAAGCAGGATAAATTTCTCTGTCAACCTGAAGGAGGTCGGGTTGGAGGACTTCCTACTCGGGGTGGTTGTGAAAGGCAAAAGAGTTGAAACAGGCATGTTGCTCCGCTTCCTTGTGTCGAACCACGACAAACAATGGCTTTCTCCTCCGTGATTTAAAAACGAGCTTTCGCTTGTAATCCGTTCAGACGTCCACCTTACGGAGCATAGGAGCTCGACGACGCTAGAGAAAGCGCCGACTTCAAGTTGTCCATAGCTGGGGAGAGAGAACGTAAGCAGCTGCTGCAGCGCACTGAGTAAAAGTGAAGCCCGTCAACCTTATACAGAGGAAGAGGCGGGGCTACATTGACTCCAGACGACACGGGCCAATCACCTTTGGCTCCGGAGACGAGCGGGAAGACGAGGAGGGCGTGGCTTAATAGGCTGCGGATGACAGTTGACATTTTTTACCAAACTGTATAGAATTCAAAATCAATGGACTAGTGACGGTTTAAAAAAAAATGCGCTTAGGGGATCAGTGGTGTGTGTGATGAAAAAGGTCTGATTAAAACAATCGAATTGAACCAAGAAATATACTTTTGAATTCAATACATTGAAGTCCAATTTTAGAGAAGGTCAAATTGATTACGACCCCGGGAACCCAATCGAGTACGACTTGTGAGTCGTGTCGAAACAAAGATTTGTGATGGCGGTATCTTACAGGGCTTTGGCAGTCATGTGAGCTTCAGGCCTCGCCATGGTTCTGGACGCTACTTTCTGGCGTGACATTCCTCGTCGGCTTAGCCCCGAGACATAGGTCACGCGTTTCTTGCTCAACCTTCCGCTCTGTAGTCAGGTGACTTGTCAGCCTTGTGAAAGGGGGAAAGAAATTTAAAAAACAATCAGTCCCTATGTTGTATTTATAAGTACACATATTTTGTGATGTAAATAAAAGACTCCGTTTCAGTTTGGCACTTGAAGGTACTAGCAAGTTTTCCTGAAAGGCATTTCACTTTACCTGCTTGTTTTGACGGGTGGAGATAAAAAAAAAAAAATCATTTCGTCTCAGCCTGACAGATGCCCGCCGTCGCCATATTGGAATTCTCATTCGCAGGGCGGGCGTCAACTTGTCAAAATGATAGCACGCCGTACTTATGATTTTTTTCCTCCCTGGCCGCGCAGAGATGAGATTAAACGTCGCCTGGCTTGGCAAGAGCGCTTCATTTTCAAACCAAGAGCTTGTCCTTAAAGATAGACACAGAATCGATGACTTCTTCACTCCGATCGCCACGAGGAGTGGAGCTTATCCACCGCCGTTGTCGTCATTGCCCAATGAAGCATTTCCGGTCCTACGGAAGAGGCAAAAGCCACTTTTCAAAAGTAGCCTGGTGCAGCCGCCATGAGGCGATGACTCAATAAGTACGACCTATGTTTCTTCCCCTCGACTCGGTGCAGCGCATTTTTCATTTGTTGCCATTAAGCTGTTGTGACAGCACGTCGCCGACGGCCGACCACTCTGCAAAATGACGACAGCGACGCAGCGGGAGGGAAAAAAGAAAGAAAAAGAGCAGTTGTGGTAATTCTTGCGGCGGATTTGATTCTTGGCTACGGATCAAGAGAATTTACAAGAGAAGCTGTCAACCTGATTTGCGGTCAATGTCCGCAATATACCTTGCAACCAATAGAGGGCGGTATTTTTTTATTTTTTTTTAATCAAACAATCAAACCACAACATATTAGTATTTGTGAAAATAGTATATTGTGCCACAACCAATTCTGAAATTAGAGTAAATTTGGCTGCGCAGTTTAAAAAAACCAAACAATTTTGTCATAATTTCTTCTTAGGTCAGCCATTCATTTTTCTCCCGCCAGGAAGTACCCCGAGCCCGTTTATAAAACATGATGAAATTATCTTACGTGAGGGTGCAAACATTCATTCATTCAGCTGTGGGAATGAGCAATCAAGCAAAATGGAGGTGCAAAATAGGCCAGGCAGTCGTCACCCGACGGTTTGACGCTTCCATTTGGCCCACCGCACTCCAAATATAACCTCGCCCCGATCCCATTAAACCGGTACGCGGGCTGGTCGGGCCCCCTGGGACTCATTTGATTGGTGGGAGGCAAAAAAAAGCAAATAAGCGAACCAGGACAAAAGCCAAGGTTAAAAGGGGCCGTCGGAAACGGGATGACGAGCGGGACGAGGAGCAACGCCGTGCGCTCACCCAACCGGGTCACTAATTGGTTCCGGACCCGACAGCGGCCATTATAAAATTCCTTAATAGGCATTTCCACAGAGGCTGACAAACGGAGGCGTGACTTTCTTATTCCACTCACCGATGTTGCGCTGGATGCCCTCGCTCTTCCTGCCCTTTCTCTCTCGTCCTTGCACTCACAGCCAACAACGAAGGGTTCTAAAGAAAACATGCAAGTATGAAGATGTTTCACATTCAGACTTAAAAAAAAAAAAAGAAATCCACCCTACTTTCTCAAGGACAACAACGAGGCGGCATTCAGACTTAAAAAAAAAAAATCCACCCTACTTTCTCCAGGACAACAACGAGCACAATACACATATGCATTTTTGGGTGTAGGCAAGCTAGCTAGTAAGCTAGCTAACATTTACGCCAAATATTGGAGAGGTGATGCAAAAAAAAAAAGAACGAGGAGCCTTAACTGGTTTTAGCCTCCAAGGGAAAGCTTCTCCACGCTTGGAGGAGA
Source organism: Syngnathus leptorhynchus (assembly GCF_054491065.1). Classification (NCBI taxonomy): domain Eukaryota; kingdom Metazoa; phylum Chordata; class Actinopteri; order Syngnathiformes; family Syngnathidae; genus Syngnathus; species Syngnathus leptorhynchus. The sequence continues at coordinate 1,837,676 of NC_141212.1, read as the reverse complement.
TGTTTGTGTTCATAACGTTATTCAATGGCGACGCTGCGATGATGCTAAATGCGCATTTCGAGTGTAGCGTTCCACCAGAGAGGTGCGCGTGGGGAACAGTCAATTGTTGGTGCAATTACTGCATTGCAGTTGATCTTCAACAGCCAGTCAGCAGGGAGTAATAAGTTCAACCAATATACAGACGGAAAAAAATTCGGTCTATCTCTCGCCATCTCGCAGGTAATCTTTATTCACGCGCACGCTTCCGCCTCCCGTCGCTGCTTCTTCTTCACCTTCTATGATTGCAAAGAACGTCAAGTGTTTGTGAGACGGCTCAACAGGATACATTCAAATTGTGACATTTTTTGTTTTGATATTCTGCATCAATTCCATATGGAGGGATTGCTGGACCTAAATTGCTAACTGGTTGGAATTCCTAGAGGTGCTTCACTTGATGTTCTTTTCATCTTTGTATTCTCATCACGTTCCTGGAGAAGTGGGCGTGGCCTCTTTGCATTGATTGGTTATGAAAAGGATGACGACTATTATGAATTAACCGGAAAGTACTTTCACCGAAACAAGGTAGGGAACGGCGTTGGATTTGTCAGGAGGGGGCTTGTCGTGAATCCTGATGAGGAAGTGAAGGGAGGCGCTCTGGCGGCGGGGGTGTTCAAAAGATGGACGCAAAGTGAGCCGGGGATATTAAAAAAGCAGAGTTGCGGAGAAAAGCCGATTAAGAGATGAGAGGTTGGCAGGAGGATAGTGAGGGGGGAGGACAGGTGCAACATCTTGGCAACAAAACGTCGACACAAAGCGGATGTCAAAGGCAAAGACGCACTTTTACTCTTCATTGTATAAAAAATAAATCTCTTGTTAAAAAAAAAACCCACATTTTTGACAGCATTACTAATTCCTGCCACACAGTTCATTCAACATAAGGGCGATTGTTGGCAAGTAAAGGTCGCAGCTCCTTTTGGGTTGTTCTTTTATTTTTAGCCTTTAGAATGAAAGGTTGTTTCCTCGTCTCCTTTCCCGCCTCAGCTCTAATTTTCAGCGCACGCCAGTCACCTCCACAATTCCGCCGTTAAAAAGCGCTGGAAGGAAAGAAGCGCCACGCATCTGCCGAGCCTGACTGATAAGTGCTCAGGCGGAGCATTTAGTTGCCATTCAGACGATATCAAGCTCATTCTCCTAGCGCACGCCTTCCTGCCTTGGCTGATTTTTATTATTATTTTTTATTTAACCGAGCACAGCTGCCGGCACGCCAGGTAGCTACTTACTTTCTAGAATTTCCTTCAGTTTCCATTGGAGTGTACATTTGACATTTTAAGACCACTTCAACATCGTGTAGATGGATTTTTTTCAACTTATTATTTTTTTCTTTTAATGGCTACATCTTGAGGTTTCTCACAACGGCGCCTTGTTAGCGGACGTAGCATATTAAAATATATATCTTCGACGTGCTGAATTAATAACGCTCCAATTTTTGCAAGGGGGGGAAAAAAAATAAAATAAAAATCCCTCGCCACACAATAATGGAGTCAGCCAAAGCCGGAACAATGTGCTGTGACGCGGGACAATTAGCTGAGGGAAATGTGGGAAATTGGCGAGGAGGACGGAGGCGGTACATTTCCTGTGCGGACAAAGGAACAAGCACGAGAACAAGCCTTTTAATTGATACCATTGGACACCAGTCTTGTTTCTTGACTCTTGTTGTCTGACTATTTCACAGTGTCACATCATTTGAAAGATTTGATGTCACATTTGCCAGAAATTCCTGCGATTTTTCATTTTCGGTGGACCTTTAGCCCGATAAAAAGAAAAGCAGAAAGAGGGTGTCGGATGAAGGATTAAAAAGCTGTGTCAATGCAGATTGCACCCCCCCGTCACCTTATCCCGACTTTGATCATTCCCTCAGGAGAGCTGATATATTTCGAATCCTCGCCGGCTGTTTCTCATCCGTTATCTGCTTTTGACTGAAGGATGAAAAAGCGTCTGAGGCTTGACGTGCGGCCGTCTGGCCTCGCAAACATCTGCGAGGCTTTTTTATTTATTTATCTTTTACAGCGAGTCAAATAAAGGGCAAAAAAAACTGAATTGTTTTCCTAATACTCAAAGATGGAGAATTTGGCATAACGGAAGATTTGTTTTTTTTTTCTTCAAGAAATGTTTATTTCTCTACTTGCCTGTTGAGAAATGATTCACTCTGATCTTTCCATCATGTCTAGCCTGAAACCAAGTGATTTTTTTTTCCCCTCAATAAAAACAAAGCGTAACTCATGACCGGACTCATAACGTGTTCCTAATGTCTTCACGCAACGTGACACTTTTAACACGATAAGCGCGAGAGGAGCGAAACAATAATAAGAAAGAAAATCACCTCCACCGCCGGAGAAGCCCGACAGTAATCATGGGGGAAACAGTAGAGAATCCCGCAGCGGGATTAAAAGTAAATAACTTGAGGGGAGGCGCGTAAACAAATGACGTTCATCACTTTCTGCCAAGCCAGGGCCTCCAGCTCAAAACGTTTGATTTGTCGGGGCTCTGAAGAAATAAATGCTGGCGCAGCCCAGAGGGTGCAAATCAACAGCATTATGAAGGGAATAAAAGATGTGCACACAAATTATGAGATTCCACCAAAAAAAAAAAAAAAAAAACCTCCTTTAATACTATTTAGTGACATGAATGATGATTCTGTTTTTAGCTCTCCAAATAACCAATCATTTCTCACATTTAAGCTGAAATTTCCTCAAACAAAAGACTCCCCATTTCATTCTAAGGTACAATGTGAAGCGTCAAAGTCAAGCTAATGGTAATTAGCACAGAAATGATGATAATTAATCAAGCCATATTGATCCCCGTGATGTGTTAGCATAAGCTTTAAGTTAGCAGACTCAAAGGCTTAGGCAATATTTGAAATGCATAATGTTATGAAATCGTTTTTATGTTGAGTTTGACGGAAAACTTCCCGTCCTGTAACACGTGTCCTTGACGTGACGGTGCGGTGTGATCTGCCAAGTCGTTTTGCGGGCAAAAGCGTCCGCCTCAGCAGTTTAGGTGTGAACGGACGTGCGCGGAATATGAAAAAGAAAAAAAAACACGCGGAGCTTCTTTATCATTATTTATATGATTTTATAGCGCACGACGTGCACTCACGGGAGATGCACTTGGCTCTCGGCCCGGCTCATTCACTTTGATGGATTGCTGAGTGCAGGTGAGGGTGCAAGACGGACTCACTTTGTGAGCGAGTGAGTGAGTGAGTGAAAATAAATGTGTGTGTATGAGTGAGAAAGTGAAAGAGAGCCAGGTTATAAAAACCTTTCCCAGTGTTGCACTTCACGTTCCCAGTGTTGCACTTCACGTTAATGAAGTCATGAATGGTTAATGTGAGTTACGTCGGCGCGCGGAGGCCATTGACACAATTCCAGCTCGTCGTCTTCATCGTTTGGTAAACATCGACGACGGCTTTTTTTGCGTTCTCGTCAAAAATGACAGGAGAATGGGTTTTTTTTTTTTTTTTTTAATCGTCCTTACTATGGCGATTGTGGTCGATCGGACGGGCGATGAGTGTCGGCAGAGGTTTCTTAGCGCTGCGCTTTAATCACGTGAATTGGAAAGTCACTTTGGTTTTGAAGCTCTGTCGACGGAGGCGGGCAAAGAGACCGGGCCGCCCTTTTGATGCTCCGGGAGCGTCTGTCTAATTTAACCGATTATTACATTGCTCATATTAATAGGTATTATTAGTATTCGAATATTAAATGAGACATTCATGGCAATTTAGCGATTTCATCGAATTCATTTGTTTCCATCGAAACATCCCGGTTTTTGAACTTTGACCGAAGATTTTGGCAAATAAATCTCTTGTCGGCAAACGAGCGGTACATGAAGACGTCTGGTAATATGAAGGGCGCCCTTGAGGAGGACCCACAATGCATCTTGTTCCCGCTTGTTTGTTTGTTGGTTTGTTTGAAGCCTTTCGGAGGCAAACGTGCACACAGGAGGGAAAAAAGATGACAGCCGAGACAAAAGGAAAAGCCGAATTACCGCTGGCGTCTTTTGATTTCATATTTAAATCTTTTTCTCTGGGTACAGCCAGTACTCAAAACAAGAGAGCTTTGCCAAGGCTTTAAAAAAAAAAAAATCATGTCAAGTAATCTACACTGCAAATATATATATATTTTTTTTTTTCAAATTTTTTTGGGGGGGACCTGCAATTTTTCATTTCATGTCAGAAGTTACAGTAAGTTGCAGACAAACATGAAAATAAAAAAAGACCCCGGCCGCCGTCACTGTATCGATCTGCAACTGCTCCATTTCATTCATGCCTTTGTCAATAAGCAAAAAATATCGAAGCATAAAACCCACTTGAATCTCTTTTCCCGATACGAACGCCATCAGCACTTTGCCCTGACATCAAACGTCTTTCTTTGTCTTCTTTCCTGTTTGTTCTTTTTAGTTTGAGTACCAAAGAGTCAAAACTCAGAGAGTCAATCATTATTTTCTGTCATAAACGAACACGGGAATAAAAAAAGAATATCAAATTAAAAACGGGCGAGTCAGACTTGAATATTTTATCAATCGTGTTTACAAGTTGGAATCATTATTTGTTATATTAGCTTGTTAGCGACGACTATCAGTTCCCCGATGCTTGTTAAATTCCCGCTCACGTAAATCCAACCATGAGTTATTAAAATCAAACTCGGGAGAGCTTATTTTTCGTTTTTCATCTGACAGTGGAAAGAACAAAAGATACACAGATTCTTCTTCCATGCTAACGAGCTCATCGACGCGCACGTGTCTCGCTGTTAGCGTTTAGCGCTCGTCACCTTTGAATCACGGCCCGCCGTCCCCGACGCGCCGATGTGAGCTACGAGGTTTGGAATCACGCCACGCCAGCGCTCTTTATCGTACAAGCGCACAAATCCGTGTTTTTTTTGTTTGTTTTTTTTTGCCCTTGTCGGGGCCGACCTGCTGCGAAAACAAACACAGATTGATGATATGGCGGATGGGGGAGAAAAAAAACAAGGCGAAGAATGGATGAAGAAGAAGTGCGGCGACATGACGGATGACAACGCGCGCACGTAAAACATAGACGCAAACATGTCCTCGCGGCAATGCTAATTAGCCATCAATCTGAAATCCTTCATTTTTGACAATTAGCTGAGACGGCTTTGGCTGAAAATGAAAAATGGTCACAGTTTAGGTTTAGTAAATCAGGGGTCATCAAAAGGGTCAAAGAAATTTCAGCACTGTCGCCATGGTAACCCCGTGTCCCGACGCCGCTAGCGCGCCGGTACCCGCGGTGAAAACATAACTTTGGTTCTCCTAACAACGTCGGCAAGGCGGCGCCGAGGAAAAAAAAAGAAGCCGAGACGACAAACCAAAAAAGGAAAACAAACAAATGTTCGCCTGGCCCGAGGCGGCGTGATGGCGAGCGGCTGCTTAGCAAATGTCAGGCCGAGCAGACATCAACGGTGGCGACCTGTCACCCGGCATGACTGCAACACGCCTCATGTTTTATTCAGCGGAACGACGAGAGCCGTCGTGTACGTGTGCGCCAACGAGACAAACGATGGTGAGAGGAACAAAATACTTGACTGCTGCGGGTTATGGTTTGTTCGTTTTTGTTTTAGTATTGTTTTTTTTTTTTACATTTATGGAGCGCGAGATCAAGGTTTAACTCCCCAAAGGATTATTTCTATTCTTTTCCTCCATCTGTTGCTCTTCTGCCCGAAAAACAAAGTCCGACCTCGCCGTGGTCATACGAATAGAAAAGAGTTCGACGCGGAGCTTTCCGGAGGTCAATTATGGCCGCCCATCAATTTCATTCGCACTTTAATGAAGTGGCGCCGTGGGTTGTAAAACAGCCGCCAGCCGCCCCGCGCGTCCGTCATCTTTATGGCCGCTGGCGTCCTTTCATTTTCGGCCTGCTTTTTTTTTTCCGAGGGGGTGGGGGGGGGGGGGGGGGGGGGGGGGGCTGATGTTAACCTGATGTGACATCTCTATTAGTTTGAAGGAAGCGGTTAAGGTGAAAGAGTCAAGCTTGGAAGACAAGTGGACCCAAACAACACCAAGAGAGTTTTTTCAATACCTTCAACTCGTTTGAAGAGAACGGGGGGAAAATGTGCGACGATTTTAAATTCGATTCCATTTTTATAGGGAAGACACTACTGGAAAAAGAAGTTGTCTTCTCCTCGTTCTGGACCGGAGGGAGATTAAGTTAAGTTCAAAGCACGTTCGCGATTGAGGTTAGATTCGGGTTAGTGGGTCATGTTGGGTGTTATCTCCAGTGCCCGTGACAGGAATGTGCGCGGCGTGCACGGCAGCCTTCCAAAAAAGAAGACGAAGCAAGAAAAAGAAAAAAAAAAAGACCGAAAGAAAAGAAGAAAGAATGGTGCTGCCTTGCATCATTCATGTTCATCTCCTCCCTTGGCGAGCTCCCGCTGTTAGCGACGCGCTAACCTCCCGCTCCGCTTAAATTCAGTTTGTTGAAAATGTTGATACTCACAAATATCGTCAAAATCAACAGAAACCCTCCCGACACCCTTTTTTTTTTTCTCCTCAACCCGCTTCAGACTGGACAATAAAAGTCAGACGGGCCTTCATCATAAAAAAAAAAAAAAAAAACATTCTGGATAGAAGATCCTCATGCGGATATTTAAAAAAAAAAAGACTTTCCATCGATACGTTTGGAGTCTTTTGCCACGCTGGAATGGAGCGATATTATTGAATCGTCGTACATCACACGGCATCCTTGAGGAAAGCTACTGCTTGCCTCTCATCAATTCTTCATGCCGATTCCTACTGGGGGCCTCGGAGCTTCACGCACGTTCCCACGCACACACACAATGGCCCACTAACTTACTTCAGACACACGCTGCTTGTTAGCACGTGCGCTATCTTAGCCCGATCTGTCCGTCACTCTCATCGGCACGTGATCTCCGTGTTATCCGGAGATGTGACGGAAATAGCTCGAGATATTCTTTGGAGATATTATCCGATTGTTTTCTCGCAATCCAAACATCAAAACATTTTCAGGGAGGCTGATTTTTTTTCCCGGGATGATTAAGCTTGATGTTAAATGGAAGTAAACGAGATGTTATCCGCACGTTATCTTGTTATCTGAGAGTTTGGAGCGTGTTAAGTCGGGGCGTCGTTGCGCAAGAGACCCACGCGACTCTGAAGCCGGGTGATGAATGCGGACATTACGGCGAGGAGTCAGTGTACAGCGAGCGCCCGAGGACGTAATTATATTGTCATCATAAAGTCATGTGATATTCAATTACCACGAGCCTCCGGTGGAAATCGATAGAGGAGGGAGCACAAATTGGTGGCGGGAGTCCACCGAGCCCCCCCCCCGCAGGATGCGACCGCGTCCGCCTTTGAGTGCTCGCTCGCCACAGAGACGCCGTCCGTCGTCTTCGGCATCCGGATCATTAAACGGCAATTATTATTATTGGGCCTCGGTGACATCATCAAGAGGAGCCTGACCGTCTGGGTCGTGGCCTGCCAGTCGCCGTGGAGACGCCTCCGGGGTGACATTGCCATGACAATGACAGGAAGCGCGGCATCGGTTAAAGCCGAAGAGCGATTAGGGTCAAAGTTCATTTGTTTATTGTGTGTTTATTGTCAATCTGTATATCGTCATCCATTTTGTTTGCGATTAATTTTATGCCTATAGCTGTCGATTATTTGACGTTTATACTACGTTTGGGGTCAAGAATTGTCTGGCTTCTCGTTATTGATTCTAGGTCAAACGCGTTTTCACCCTCAGCGAATGTACGTACAATAAATACCGAAAGCAAGTAACCGATCGAGTCGACAAATTACAAAGCATCCAATCGCACAAACCGATGCATCTATCAGCGACCGACTTGGATGGGATCAAGCTTCCCTCGCCGCCGCTAATTGGAACGTGTGCTGGGCTATTAGCGTGTTAGCGCTTCAATCTGATAAAGGTCAAATCCCCCTCTTTTTCAAACAGGAAGCCCAGAAAGGTTTGTGTGCGGGAGCGTGTGCGTCCCCCATCCTCCCCCCCCCCCCCCCCCCCCCCCCCATCCCACGCACTCATTAAAGCGTACCTTTGGGCCTCGGCGCCAGGCGCTAAATGCCTTGCTGTCTTGATCTGTACAAGACGTTGACCTTCCAAACAAACACGCATGCTAACACGTGCGCTAACACAATCCACAAGATAACGGACTCGTATGCTACACCATTGCACAGTCACGCTAACAAGCTTTTATGCTAACAGTCTACCGCTAAGTTGCTTGCGGACTCCGGCTAACAAAACAAAGAGCACATGGTCAGAAAAGTAAAAACATTGTGGGCCACTTCCATGTTGCAGTGTGCTTGTTAAGAGGCAATCAAATGAGTGGACGTTTGTGGAGCCTGGCAGGCGCCCACAACCGCACAGCATCTGTCACAGTCCCCCACTACGGCGCACCCCCCCCCTTCGCCTAATGAGCTTGGACCAAGTGGACTTTGTTTTTTGGCCAGCAGCTCGCTTGCCTGAAAAAAAATATATAGTGTTTGATTTGGGCTTCTTTTGGAAAAATGTCTACAAAACATGACAAGCTTGATTCCACAGACTTCCAAAGTTCTTTGATGGGCTTTCATACATATCTGTCACTTTTCTACTTCCAAGGTACTCAAATCTCCTGAAGACTGAGGAGGAGGAGAAAATGCTCCTTCCCCGACCGTTAGCTTAGTTTCCGTGGCTAAAGTTATAGCTACGAGTCGTTAAGCGAAGACTTCCAAATTCCGTTCGGCTACTCTGACACAGAAAAACTCTTTGAGCTATTTTATGTTTGCGTTAGGGCCGGGTTGATGTCACACGAGCCGCTCGGGATGATTGACAGACGCTCAGGGCTTTATCGGCGTCGGTAGAGCGAGCGTGCGAGTCATTAAGGTCCGCAAATGAGTTGGCTGATAGGCTGCAAATGGCTTGAAAGCCGCTTCCCAACACGCTCGGCAAATTGCTCGCATTTGACGGAGGCGGGGGACGCCCGAGCGTTAATCTGCGCCTTTGTCGCGGCACATCCTGCTAATGCCAGTCTTTAGCGCCATTGTGAGCGACCGGCACGCTCCCCGTCTCGAAGCAAATGCGTGACTGACGTGTTCGACCAACGAGGAAAGGCAAACTCTTTTTTCTCTGACCAAAAAAACTGACGGGATTTTCCATTCATTTCAATGGAGCAAATGGATTTGGTATACAAAGGAGTCGATAAGATTAGTCACGGAAGGGATTAAAGTCGTAAAAGGAAGGTTGAATGAATTTGTTCCGAGAAATTGAAATGTGTCATTGTCGCGTGACATCATCAGACGTGAAATAACAAGAAGAGCAACGAGAACGACGACAACGTCGCGTTTGAAGCCGAGCTTCATAAATATTTGAATGTTTACGAGCCTCGGGTAGCGAGATTGACTTGCTAAAATGAGTCGTGTCCTCCGCATGCCAATAAACGACACGCGCACTCGCGCGCGCAAGCTAGCCGCGTGTAATTCGGCAGCTGCTTGCTAATGGAAGCTCATCTTTCAATATAAATGTTAATAATCTACGATTAGTCCCAGGCTCAGCAGCGCACGAGGGCTTTTATCGCCCATTCGCGGCAGCCCCGTCATCATTTTTTTTTTCTTTTCTTTCACTGCAAGAACACGTGAAACTTTTCATCTCTTTGGTCTCCTTGCCGACTTTTTCCCTCACCGCCGTTAAATAACAACATTAAAGGCATAAATAATGCGGCCAACGAGAATTGGGGAAAAATGACACACATCACTTTCGCACGAAAATTTGCTTCAAAGCAAAATGGAAGAATTGGCAAAATGGCTTTCTGAAACTTATTTGCGGGTCTGCTCGTGACTAATAACGCGGCCTAATTTCTTGTCCCCAAGTAACGACACTATTGAGTTGTCAATCAAAAATATGGATCAAGTTTTGGTGGCAATTAAACAAAAGTTATACTTTAAAGTCGCCTTGGAAAACGGCAGAGATTTTTTTTTTTTTAATGCGTCGACATGTTACTATATTTGATTTGACGTGCAAATAAAAATGCATTTGAAGAATGCAACCGATTTGAGATTGGCGGGTCAAGCGTGAATCTGCAAACGTTGAATACGAAATATGATCGAGTAAATCAAACTTGGTATTTTTGTTAGTTCCTCATCTCACTGGGAGTTGACGAAAAGAATCGTCATATTTTTTTTTCTCTGCGAAGCTTTTGGGACGGTCCGCCGGGTCTCCAGGCACGTTACTTAGCTCCGTGACGGGAAACCAAACAGATGTTTTCTTAGCTAAGCGTTGAAATATTCAACGCGTACTCCTTAATTCAGCCTGCAGAGTGCCGGGGTGTAATTAGCACTTGAACAAAGTCATTTGGCATCAGAGGAAGATGTGCTCCTTTGCTTCAAACATTTTTTTTCTTTTTTTCCTCCAGTAGTGCCACCCAGGCGGAAATGTTTTAGTGTGTGGACAAACAGCGGCTGAGCTTTGCGGTGTGCGGCTTTACAAATATTACATCGAGGCGACGTGATGCATAATGCACGAGCCTGCGGTGTGCCGACTGAGCGAAGATGTCCACCGCCGCCGTAACCGTGATGAACCAAAAACCATTACCGAGTTGGGTGTTAGCTGTTATGTTAGCTTTTTAAACGTCGCCAAATTTTAAGAGGATTATTTGTGTGAATCTTTTGGCTCTTGTGAGTCAGGTTAGCTAGCTGACAAACAAAAGAGTTTGTGAATCTTCGGAGGGCGGATGAAACATTTTGCGTCTATGGAATATTACGACGACAAAAAAGTAAGTCTAAATGCAGTCGTTATGGCAATGAATGAATAATTAGGAGAATGAATGAATAATTATCAAAATTGAGGAATAATTAGCCAGTTTTCTTCTCGCTTTTTATGTGCCAGGTGGCCTTCGGCGCGACTAGTATTAAGTCCCGCGAGAGACGGGGCTGCGAAGCCAACACAAAAGCGCCCGTCTTTTTTTTCTCATCGCAGCTGATGAGGTGAGAAAAGCTGCGCGGGGAGCCCGGCGCAATCCAAAGGGGGCTCGCTAATGACCCCGATGGAGAACGCCCGAGAAAGGAACCCGAAGCAGCCAGCCGGACGGAATACGACAGCAGATCCATTTTGAAGATACGCTCGATTTGTATTATCATTTTTTGGGGGTATTGTCATTATCGCGGTTAATTAGCGCCAGCCATCGGATCGTCCGCCGAGAATAAAAAGCCGGAGCCTTTGAACACGGCTCTATTCAAACTTCATTTTTTTGTGGACAAGGAAAATCTGGCATGAAAGGAAAACTTTGGAAAACACGCCACATTGAAAGCACCGATTGTTCTCCTTTGAGACATATTTTGACCAGTAAACAAAATCTTTTCCAACTGAGCGATCGGGCCTCCGATTATCATTGGGCATTATTCTTCATCTTTCTCCCATCCCATCTTTGTTTCCATTCTGAACTCCTTTGAGTCGGCGTGACATTTTCTCGGAGTGGAAGCAGCAGATGAATGAGAAATCCTGATGACTGGAAGCCTCCATTCTAACTTCCTAGCCGCTCTGTGTCTCCATAATGGATGATTTTCCCGCACTGCTCCTTTGTGTCATGCCCTTTTTTCCACTTGGCTGTCAATTTTCCGCCATTTTTGACACTTTTCTTTTCAGCGGGTGTCCAAGTCAAACAGATGTTTGGTGTCAATCTGAATAAGGATACACCATTTGGGAGGAGGAGGAAGGGGGGTGGGGGGGTGATGACTTATAGTAAGAAAGGCTTTCTTTAGCATGACGAAAACACTGGTCAACAGCAAAGGTGGCGAAATTTGCTTGCCACTGGAATGTCCGCCAAAGTCGACTTCCCGCGTCGCCGTCTTTGATGAGTTTGTTCTCTCTTCCTTCTTCTTTGCTTGTCATCTTCCTCCTCAAAGCCAGAGGATGACACCCACTCATCCACCCTCCGATCGCCGGGGGCGACGCATCCGGCCTGGGGGGACTCCAACTTTTTCTTGTACTACAGATCAAGACACGTCTTCTTGGGAGATTCTCCTTCTTCGCTCTTTCAGGGAGGGGAGGGGGGGGGGCGTCCAACCCCGATGGGTACCGAGGATGCAAATATGCCACGCAAGAACCTCGCCGTCTCCGACAGGGAAGATTTGTGTAACGTTAATTCAAGATTTGCCTTTTGATGATGAGTCGCCATGAAATATGTATTTGGATCAACCGGAACAACGTTTTTTTTTACGAAAGTGTCTCGGGCTGCGCAGGTTGACGTATTGTCTGATGTTGATGTTTTTTTTCCGATCGGCATTACTGCTCTTGAACTAGATCAAAGTTTTTTTCTCTTCCGCAAAGTAAAAGTCACTGACTTTTTTTTTTTATTGCACGCATGAATAATTCCAAGGGCCCTGACACTAATAATTATAATAATAAAAATATGTGAAAAAAAATAAAATGACGCTGGTCCCCGCAGCGGAAGCTCCAGCAAAGTACTTTTTAAATATTGCAGTAGTTCACCTCAGTAGACCCCAATTTGACAAGAAACATATGTATGAAATATAAAATATGAATCAGGTCTCAAAGACAACATTGCGGCGCGAGCGCATGTCAAGAACCCGCCAGAAATATAATTAAAGTCTGTGCACGTATTATACGACCCGTTTCGCGTGACTTACTTGATTGGCCGTGTGCTGCTGTTTTGGTTAGCAACAGGGAGGTTTCGGGAGTGTCTGCCATAGCATCTGTGAATAAATGACATCGTTTCAGTGGTGGTGTGGTCACGGGACCAATTGAATTTGTATCGCAAGTGAGTGTCCATTTTGTGCAGCAGTCAATCAGTGACATTCCAACGTGACCTTATAAAGAGACCGGGAGACGCTTCACTCAGGACCCTTCCCGAAGGGCAACATCAATCCCGCCCGTCTGTCGGATGTTTGCGGCATGTGTGCGTGTGTGTGTGTATACGTACGTACGTGTGTGTTCTCCAGAGTGCTGACATTCTATGACAAGCAAAGGCTGACAATGTCCTGACATTTTCCTTCTTGCTGCTTTGGTCCCCACCTGCATGTGTGAAAAAAAAGTCAAAAATGAAAACCAACAAAAAATAAATGTGGGGGATGTCAGGGGAAAAAATAAAATGCTGCATTTACATGGAAGAGTCGCCTTTTTCTGAGCAAATACAGATTTTGATTTTAGATGAAAAGGGGAGCAATCGTTGAGCCCTGCGGAACACCTCGGCGCAGCAGTTGTTGATGAAGATGAATTTTATTTGGGGATTTAACCTGTTCAAGTGGAAAACAAATATTTAAGTGACAAACATTCTATGTGGCCTTTTGGGATCAAATATAATGTTGCCTTTGTGTTGTAATAGTTTGAATGCATGATGCAACTTTAGGCACTCAAATTTCCATTTTTTTCCCCCACATTTGCAATTCTTGTGGCCAAATGTGTTTTGGTGTGTGGGTTGAGCTACTTGTTGCCTGGCTACAAGTTGTTCTGGACTTGAAGTTAAGTTGCTGCTCAGATAACTACGCTTGGTTTGACGCTGACCTTTTCCCAAAGCGGAACAAGCGACACGCCAGATACGGCCGCCACCCACTCCATATCTTATCGTTCTCAGGCACTCGCACCTCCCGCGACATCTTCCTGCCGCAAGAGCGTCTGTCGGCAGAGATAAAAAAAAAAAAAAACGAGCACAAAGACGATATAGATCGCGTGACCCGCCACCTGAACCGGCTTCTCCGGCGAGCGGGTTCATCCCAGAAATAGGTCACGCATAGTCAGACCACAAGAGCTCATATCACACGGGAGAAAAATTCAATTGATTAATCTTTACAGTCACACAGGTAGAAACTCGGAATTTTTTTTTTTTTTTTTTTTTAATCTAACAATGACACGCATGCTCGATTATTTTCAGTTAACCTTTTCCTAAAAGTCCATTTGAAAGAGTGACGGTATTCTTTCATCAAAATGAAGATCTGCAGTGTTTGTTGACAGCCGAACAAGGATTTTAACAGGCTTACGGGGAGATTTGGACTCGGGCCTCACAAATCCGAATACAAATGCCGCTGGAGTCGGGAAAGAACGTGTCAGAGAACACACGATTGAAGATGTTATTGGAGAGAATCAGATCGGGAGAGCAGGTGGATAACTTCTGTCATAGTTGATGAATCCCATCCGAGCGTGGATGCAAATGCCCCGGTTTCTTTATTAACGACGTCCTGACCTTTTTCCGCACGGTTTTCATCAGCCAACTCCAACGTCATCCCATTTCCACGCGCACCAGAACAATAAGCTCCACGGTGGGAAATATTGACCGCGGCAAATGGAAATGCTAATGGAGGAGTCCCAAAAGCCCAGAGGTGTTCCGCCTGCATGTCGAATGGAGATGAGGCTGGGGGATCTCTAGCGGGAAGAGAGGATGAAGAACAATAGATTTTCCAAAACAGATAAGTGGAGAAGCAACCCGAAGAAAGATAAACAAATCAATGACGCCTGTCGCTGATGATTTGTTTTTGTCATTTATTCCTTAACTGTACAGAGCAGACACAATGATACTGTAAATTGTTGACCAACTGATAACCTTACACATTTAAAACTAAAACGACACAACTGTTGTCTTATCGCCACACAAGCGCAAGTAGCGAGCGGTCTGTTGTTTCTTTTTTTTTTTTCTCCCCCCATTGCAAGCGTGTGCGGGATACAAAAAGGTTTAAAGATAAGAAGCTTCTCCGACTTCACATCGAAACCTCGCGGCCGCCTCGTCACGCTAATTAGCAAGAATTACTCGGCCGCGGTTGCCTTGAAATGGGTCGTCATTAACAACAACAGCACACAACGCTTACAAAAAAAAAAAAAAAAAAAATCACACCATTAAGCGCCATCATCACTAAAGTGTAAACTTTATCGAGGTCGAAGAGGCCCACCCGCCGCCGCTAACGAGCTTTTGGACACTAATAGGGATTAACGCGTCGCTCCATGTCAAACTAAAGAAGCAGCGCGAGCCGGCGGTCTAAATAAATGTCACTGTGATCAAATAAACATTTTAAAAGAGCAGAAGCATACAATTGTTGATCGTGAACATGTGTTGGTAATAGGAAAACAAATGTCTTCATGGCAAACATCTGTTTCTGACTAATAAGTGTGCGCTAGCATATGCGTGTCGACATTTCAAATTTCGTCGTCTATTCGATTCAGAATGCTAAAAAAAAAAAAACCACCGGCATCTGCATATTTAGAATGCTAATGCAGAAAAATATTGTTTGCACAATCCTGTGGACTCCTTAATGCTAAAAAAAAAATGGACTATGAACTTGACATGCTAATGTTCAAATCTTGTCTGTGGTCTTTGGAATGCTAATGCGATAAAATGCCATCTGTGGACTTAAGATGCTAAATTGTGCGTGGGGTCTTTGGAATATCAAATATCGAGTCGTTCGACATGGCGGGATGGACTCGGTGCCACTGACTCACTTTTCTAAAGTGCACCCAGTCACACTGTCAGCCATGTCAGTGACACACACAAGACTGTCTGCCCTCATAATAGCGTTCCTCGTCTCACAAAGGTTATCCGCCCCGCCCCCCCCCCCCCCGGTGTGCGTCAGCTGGTGTCGCAAAGTGTCGAGAAAGTGTGAAAAAAGAAAAGAAAAGGGGAGGGGTCGGATGTCACCTCGCTCGCCTTCCGCAGCCTGCTCGAAACGTTACCGACCTCGGAAAATGGGTTGTTGAGAATGTGGGTTGTCCTCTCTGGCTTTTAATGAGTCTAGTCTTTTAAAAGCAATGATTAAAAGGATGATTTGAAATGTCATTTCATTCTCCATTTGGATTTTTCAACAGCAAATGATCACAGCCTTCTTATTCCCCCCCCCCCCCCCCAGTATTGTCTGGACTTATGCGCAAGACTATTTGTCACTGCTGGCAGGTTTTGTTTTTTTCTTGGAGAAGGTTCCAGCTTGAATATATTAGTGTTAAAATAAACCGCAGCGGGTGCATCTTATTCGCAGCAAATTGTTCAGCAACAAAACAAATGCGAAGGAACAAATAAAAACTTCTTTATTTGGAGACTTTTGAATTGACAATTTCGATGCCTCGAGCCTCACGTTTTTTTTTCTGATGGTGATGTTATTTGTGGTATGGTGTTCCGCAGGGTTCAACTTCGGGGCCCCTGCTGTTGCGGACTACGATACATGCTAAAAACAGTAATAGTATGATCCAATTTTTTTTTTTTTCCCTCCCTGCGACCATTCATCATGGTAAAAGTAGTGCTGCAACGCGGCCAGCTCATTTGGGATTCCTGCCTGGCTGTTTTGGGCATGAGAGACATCATCTGGCTGAGGGGACGCCATGCTTACTGATGAGGCTTTACTGGCGTGATGCAAGCGCCCTCATGCATTTTTCATCACGAGCGGCTGCCGTGTCTAACGTGGGCCGGCATTAATGTGACGCGAGTGCAAGGGCGACGTTAAAAAAAAGTACAACACTCTACCTTTAGGGTTCTTGGAAATGCTGCGATCCCATCAAAGGTTGAAGAATGCCGTCTCCGCGAGAGAAGGCTCGTATGTACGGCGGACACGTTGAGCTAAATGCTACACGCGTTAGCATTATGCGCTCCCTCATTTACAGGTCTGGGTTGCGGATGCTTTTTATGTCGCTAAGCACGAGGTTCCGGTAGCGTCTTTCAAGGAGCTCCATGAAATCCAGGTAGTCACAGAACCTGAAGCCCTGGATGGGTTCCTCCTGCCAAGACAAAGTGTTTGGATTACAATGTAACATGGTAACTGTTAACTCGCACGCCTTGAAAAAAAAATCCCCACCATTTGAAAACCATTTCGCTTGCATTTCAACAGGGGGGGGGGGGGGGGGGGGGGGTGCGTGGACTTTTAATATCCACGGAAATGGGGAATTTTCAACTCCACTCACTGCTGTGACTTTGGTGTCACCGCTGCGTGTAGATACTTTCTTTCCCACATCAGACTTTCCCACACTGGTACACCACGTACGTCCCACATATGGCACAGCTGTGTACACACTTTCCCAAAGCTGTACACGTACTTCACGCGGCGCTACGTGCGCATCCCCACAGCTCGGTATGGATGCCCCGCGGTGGTTCGTCGAGCGGTTAAGTTTCTCCTCGCAGACTTACGACAGCTCCGACACATTGTCTGCCTTTTCAATTTTTAATTTGGATGAAATATAGATATTACTCCTTGTGAAACAGGCCTCGTGCGAATATATGTGTGTGTAAATGTAAAAAATCCACCCCTCACGATGTTCCCACAGACATAAGAGACGAGAAGATGGCAATATCTAAAAGTGAATGCTTCAATTCAGGATAAGGACAGCGTAAAACTCTTAACGCACGCTTTTGTCTACGGCCACAGCCGTATCTGATGATGGCGCTCATTAGGCTGGCTAACTGCTCTTTTATTCACAGGAAGTGGAGAAGCGGCGACAAGACAAATTCAAATCGAGTCGAAAACGAGTTTTCCGGTCCCGGCGGCTCACCTTGAGGAAAACCTGCACGTTCCGAGCTTGCGTCTGCTGAAGCAGAAGCGGCTGCAGATGTTTGAGGACGGCCAGGCAGGCGTACACTTGGTAGTCGGCTCCCATCAGTACGCACGTGCACACGTAGTGACAGATCTCGGGCCAATCCAGAAAGTTCCAGAAGCACTGAGTCAACCAGTGGATACATATCTGTGTGTCGAGATGAGAGCTTTGTTTAGAGTACACAAGTCAACACGTCTGGAGTGTAATTGGAGACCGTGCTGACTCTGAAACATTTGCGAAGAAGCGAAAGGAAAGGAGGCTCGAATATTAAAACGGGATTATGGGATGCCGAGGCGAGCACGCTCGGCGTTTATTTGTATTCAGGCAACATCGCGTCCACTCGCTCTTTTCAAACCTTGAAACCCAAATTCCATTTTAAAGCTTGATGGCTTTCTTGGCTCTCCCCCTTAATTCCAATTTTGTATGTCTAACGGTTACAAATCTTTTCCTCACGCACGCACGCACGCCTCCTCAGGTGCGTGGGGGCGTTTGAAAAGCGGCGTGGAGTTGAAGGCTGAGAGGCACCGAGGTGGGTTCTTGAAGAGAGGGGAGCCGAGCTGAATGTTAAGTCGCCGACTCTGGGAGTCTGAGGTGCTAAATTGTCGGGACGTGAGGACACATAAAAAAGGAGCGTGACCTGTGAAGGAGTGAAAGCCGACATCCTGAACGCGGCGTGCACCAGCGGAAGTTGCTCCTTCAGCAGCATCTCCACCCAGTGAGCCGAGCACCAATATAGCGGCGGCATTCCCGACTCGGCCACACGCGGCGGAAGCTCCACCTGAGTCCGTAGGTACATTTTTGGACAGTAAATATTAGCTTTGTTTTTTTTTTTGGTTATCTAAAAACGAGGACTCACCGACGCGTGTACGCTAGCTGGCCAAATGAGGGCAGAAGTGAGCAGAGAGGAAAGATTGCGCAACACCATCAGTGATCGCCGCCAGTCTCCAGACAGCATCAGGAACACCGTCGACGTCAACCAATCGTGGCCGGGATATTCTTCCTGATAGCTGACTGGCGTCCTGACTCAAGGATGTATATTTTCCAAAATTGTGTTTCATGGCAAACTGTGTGAAAGTCGATCTGGGGTTGTTGTTTTTTTTTTTTTGCCTTCTGATCATTTTTTGACTGGCAAGTAATATAATAAACAGGACAAAAGCGGCGATTTGTTTGGCGAGGGTGCCGGCGGGCAACCGAGCGGCAAATAACAAACAGCTAAACATCACTTTGACGGTGACTGACTGCCTCATCAATCCGCAATGCGCTGTCGACTTGCCACAGAATTCCAAATGAAGCGCGGCCCCCGTCGAAAGCGACATTTTTCATCTCGAATGCGAGCGCATCAAAGGGAATCAAACAGAAAATCGGATGGCCTCTTTCCTTCGGCTTCGTCGGGAAAATCAACGTCGCTCGGTACAAATTGTACTTTTTAACGTGGCAAATCCTTCATTTAAAATCCCCATGTTAAAATTTAAACTCCTGTTTTGAAACACTAAACCACAACAAGGATACGCAGTGGAGAGGACTTTCTTCGCCGGGAAAGGAAATTCTTAATGTGCTTCATGAGGAGCGTTAGGTGGCCCGCCGCCTCTTCTTGGCTGAGCAGTTTGAGGGCGAAGCCGTATCTGGAAGAAAGAAAAAAAAAAAAAACCCCAAAACAAATAAATATAAGAATCATACGGAATAAATGATGAATCTGTGTTTTAATTAGGCTGTGTATTAATCAAGTGGAAGAACTTCAATAAATGGGTTTTGTTTCATTCCCTTCATTTTGGGGATGGTCTCATTATTAAAACATCATGAACATCAAATGTCGATGACATTTAAGATCTTTTTCCCCTCATAAAAAATTGAAAACGGCAGAGCTGGAAAAGTACACAGAAAACAAGTGGAAGTGGATATGACTTGCGAATCCAAAACAAAAAAAACGCCGGCCGATATACCTAAGGCAGACGTCCGTGCCGAGCGTTTCCACAGGAGACAGCGCCGCCGCGTCCGCGCTCATCTCCGGCTCTGCACGACAATTACAAAAAACACAAGCGGCAATTACGACTGGCATCGCTCATAAAAAGGATGGAAGCTTTGAATCTGATTGAATGGCCAGGACGTGTGGAGTGCCTCAAGGGGTCAATCCTTGAACCCCTTTAAATTTCTACAAGACTGGGAGTACTCGGAACAGGTGCTGGTGGAGGTTGCTGTTATGATGCCCGCATAAAAGCTGCTCTGCTTTTCAAAGGGAAGCGTCCGCCTCCGAGCGCCACGGACGGCGAGGAGGGCTGACGTGACAGAGGTTAATGCTCGCCAAATGAGTCTGCTCTCGGCACACAATGAGAGCACTCGAGAAGGGCTGAGGCACTGGGCTCATAGCCAAGACACACACACACACACACACAAACAGCCCGTTCCTTTCCGACACTCCTAAGCTGTTATTTGCGGGGATTGATTATAAGAATTATAAGAAAAAGACCCGAGTGTGTATTTTTAAGCGTGCGCCTAAAGCACAAGTGTCCAAAGCTTATACATCAACGCCTTAAGATAGGAGCAGTTATTTGGCCCGTGTTTCGCTTCTTATATAATATGCAAGGATGCATCAACCTCAGTTAAAAATGTCTCCTGATCTTTTTTTTTTTTTTTTTCCTGAGAAGAATAGTAGAGTGTTGCTAATAACGTCACGTCCGTCGTTGCTTGATGAGATGGGTGGCGGACGACTTCATCAATTAGGAAAGGTGTCAATATTCCGATAGGTCACGCAGTGGCGGATGCCCTCGTTTATTATTTCCTGGCGACGGCGATTTCCTGAGGTTGGCAATTAAAATGGACTGCATTTTTATTTATTGATGTGGACGGTTAATATTGCATATTTACTCACATTTGGATTGTCATTTAATCATCTTAAAAGCCGAATTGTTGAACCGGCTGGCATTAGGCGGTGCGGGTGTGCCTAATGAAGTGTCCACGGAAGACCCATTTGAGCTGTTCACCTCAGCCGCTGTGAAAAGATCTCCTCAGGTGCTTGATATTGTGAATTTAATTTGTGAAAATTGCGGGGATGACTTGAAAAAATGCGTAATTAGCGCAGAGATGCCGTTGGGAATGTAGGCGCGCAGGTTTGAGCTGGGAGATCCACTAATTAGCGCTGCATCATCATCATCATCATCATCGGTAGGTTGTTTTACCCCCGGCTAGTAAACAGTCAGCCGCTGACAAGCCCGCACTGGTTTAAAAAAAAAAAAAAAAATTCCAAGGCAAGAAAAAGATTTTGCTCGTTTTGGGTGCTAGTTTTGTAAATGTGCATTTTCAATTACAGTCAGAGTGTTTGCATTTTTCTTTGGGGTGCCGCCTCTCAGCTACCAGTTCTCTTTTTACCCGAAAGCCACGCATATCATCTGGAGAAGAAAAGGCGTGACTTGCTTGGCCGCTGCCCTTTAGCCACCGTTCTCACGTCCGACTTGTCAAGAAGAAGGAGAAGGAGCGGCCGGCCGGCGTCGCACTCACTGACCTTTGTTGTACTCGGGCGGGGAGAAGAAACGCTCCGTGGAACATTTGGACAGATGGAACACAACCTTCTCCAGAAGGTCAGCCAGCACTGTGAATGAAAACAAACACGAGCAAGCACACACACAAATGAGATTGCGACACAAGAGACGGGAGCTCATTTTAAATATGGTAGAAATGTGTTATTTGGGAATAGGTAAAACATACACTTCCAAATTTGCCAGTCCCCCCCCCTAAAAAAATTCCACACATCCTTTGCACGCTAAGCGCTAATGGCGACACGGTGGCAACAAACAATCGAGCGTGGGATAAAGTGACGGTGGAAAGGGGCTTAATTGATTTGTCATTATTGTTAAGTGCTACAATTTTGCTGCAATGAAGGGTTGTTAAAAGGCAACGACACGCCAGCCGGCGGTTAATGGCGGCCCAAATAAGAGCAGAGGTGGGAAACGCCGGGTATAAATCGTCAGCCCGCCTTAATAAACGCTCGCCGTAAAACGAGGAGGAGCGGGCGGGCTTAGTGCACACTTGGTGCCAAGCCGACACCCACTTTCGGCGTGACTTGCTTTTTTTTTTTTTTGGGTGCCGCTGAGTCACGGCCGCAGTTAACGGGAGCGAGCGTGACATTTGAAAAGGACCCGCCGCCATTTCTTGAAAGCTCCCCCACTATGTGCGCGTAACCACGTCGTTGGCATTTCATCATCAAGTCATCATCGCCTTACCTGTGGCGCTCAAGTGGCCGGCCGTCACGACTTTGCGGTAGAGCCGGCGGCACGTCTCCATCCAGTCGTCTCGGGCCGACGTCAGGAAGTCCGTCATCTCGGGTTCTGTTCAATGAAAACACCACGTCGGTTCCTGCACCCGCGTCCAAACACACGGAAGGGGGAAACTCACCCAGCGGGTTCTGTTGGCTTCTCGGTGGGTCTAAAGTGTAGCAGGTGGGCGGAGGGAATGATGAAAACATGGGCCAAGGATACGGAGCATCTCCCTGAACAGGATACAAAGAGAGACCACTTTTCAAAACAGCTGATAATGTTCCATTTCTTCCAAAAACATATCACAGCTATATTTTCCAACAAGGAGGCCGAAACAGAAGAGCGGTGCAATTTGAATCGAGCCGAGAGCTTCCTGTTGGGAGCGTGTCACATCCTCTCTGTGACCGCCGCTTAAAATGAAACCCCATTTTCTGTTCTCTGAAACCAGACCTGAATAATTGATAAGCAATCCCCATCCCTGCCAGGCTGCCGGTCTCAAACACGCAATGAAGCGTTCTCGCCGATTAAAAAAAAGGGGGACGTTAATACCCGACGCAAGCGAGTCGATTTTCTTCTCGGGTTGGTGAGGCTGACCTGCCGCAATGCCCGCGGGGGGAGTCTCCTCTCGGATGGGCCTCCGACCAGGGCGACGCGAACCAGCACGTGGTTCCGTTCCACCGATACGTTGTCCAGGATGAAGCTCCTGAGGAAAGGACAGTTTTTGTGTAGCTGGGTCTGGTCTCACATCAAAAGATTCCATGAATGATTTTTAATCAATTCTCTGGTGCTTTTAGAAGCCCATTCCAAGTTTTTTTTCTATTTCTTTAAAAAGGTGCCCTGTGAAAAGTCCAATTACAGAAACGGAGAATGAAAACCATAAACGAGAGTCAGCGCAGTACATTATCGCCACGCGAGGGAAGCTCGCCGTTAACGCCTCTCGTCGGGTTTGTGAATTCTCCGACATGAGCGCCTTTTAAGACTGAACGCTAACTGCTTCGGTTCCGACCTCGGGAGCAATTTGGACTCGAAAATTGGCAAGGAGGCGGAGACGATGCGTTCTGCTCACGCCGGAGAGTCGCTCAAAGAAGTACATTCAAACGAAAGGCGTCTCGAAAGATATTATTGTGGCAGCCACAATTGGCTTCGGTGGGACCCAAGACCATGATGATGATGATGCGGAGAAATGAACAAGCCGCCGTGTCGCCCGACGCGCTAACACGAGTCGTGCTTTTAAGGTCATTTACACGCCGGTGGCAGATGGTCTCGGAACTTTCTGATTTCCTGTCGGCTTTATTTCATCGTAGGCAAATCATTTCTCCCGCCTGGTTTCGACCCTTCCAAATGTTTCCGGGTACTCTGGCTTGTCTCCGCACACCTGTCGTGACTCAGTCGGTGTCTTGTGTAACACGGAGACCTTTAGCGCTGCATTAGCAAAGCCCCCTCAAGGTGAGCGGGAACGCATGCCCACATCAAAACGTCAAATTTGGCAGCCTCCAAATGTTTCACAAGTAGGCGAACGGCGAGCCTGCTGAGCTTTTGGCATTTGCGCTCAATGTGCTCCGGCGGTTAGCCACAACCTTCTGCCACTTTAACCTTTTACTCAAAAACACAAGAGGGCTTAGCCGCGTAGCCGGCAAAAAAAAAAAATATTCACAGTCGTGAGTAAGAACGTAAAAGTAGACGTCAACTACTGTGACTGCGCTGAATATGCACGGTGGGTTAGTTCCTACTCGTTGCCGCCGTTCCGGTCGATCACGTTGTCCCTCTGGCCTTGCAGCAACGTGTTGCAGATATCGTACTGGCTCTCGAGAAGCAGAAAAGAGTCCAGACTCGAGCACAGCGCGCTCAGCAATCTACAAAAACAGAGACAATCAAATAATAGTCACATATTAATATATTCTTTATCCTCTGCGGTTTTAAAAATAATAATGGGGGTGGGATTTTGGGAAGGCTGGAACGGATTCATGTTATTTGCATTCATTTGAATGAGGAAAAATGACTTGAGTTACGAGTGGATGGTAAAATTAATATTGCATCTTAAGGCGCCAGTCTAATATGATATGCTAAAAGGATATGAAAGAAAATGTTGGCCCACTTAAAGAAGCCGAAGCAGCAGCACAAAGTCCCTCAAACTGTGCTCAAGTGTCACACTGGCTACCATTCACGCCAACAATCCCAGTCCATTTCTAGAGAGTCATGAATGTCTACGAGAAGCGGATTAGCGAAGCCAATTTTCTCCGGCAGCTTCACTAGCGAGCTTTGTAAAAAAAAAAAAGAAAAGGGGGGAGGGTGACTGGAAGTGGGGGAATCCCCGCGAGAAGCCTTCATGGTTCATTTTCAAATGCTGGTAATGATGCCCAGCTTAAACATTCTGCTGAGACAAGCTGTGGAATAACCGCGGCGCTGCTCGGGCTTTGTACTTTACAAACCTCAACACTAAAAATACAAGGGATCACATCTAAATTCTAAGGAGTACCGAGTCCTTCGGCTGACCCGCGAGTACTGTTTGCTACGCAGCACAGAACATTTGCTCGCTACGTAACCTGCAAAAAAATCAAAAGCCGAGCGTCCCTGTTGTATTGTCTTCCCTTTCGTGGCAGTTGGCGAATAGACGTCATGGCGCTTTACCGCCACCGGCTGACGTTTCATTAACAATGCAAAAGAGGCAATTTCAATAACGCGGCACCGCTCGTCCGATGGATCTGAGCAGTACCTAATCGAGTGTCCAGTAAGCGCACAGGATGCTGTTGTTAAAATGTGCCCGAGTGCGGGACGGACATTTGACTGACAAGCGCTCTCAGTCACTTTGACAGCGGCCAAGTGAAAGGCTGCCAGCTTGTCAAGCTCCACGACCTCTCTCCCCCGTTTAAAAACGACGCTGGGAGAAGCAAAGCTGTTAGCGCTTTGTCCGATAAGCTTTCCCCCCCCCGACGTGTTCTCCTCACTCATAAGTCTGCTGGACATCTCGCCGCGTCAGCCAACACTTTCCAAATCATATGTTGTGGACATTTGGAATAGTGTGGCGGCAGGTGAATGTTTTTTTTTAAGGCTGTGCACAAGGGACGGGATCTTTTTTTTTTTTTTTTTTTTTTTTTTAATTGCATGGCGAGTGTCCTAAGAGGAGCATATAATACTTTTTCTGTTAAGTCTGCTTCTGAATGACAGTGCTGATCTTCCCTACAAATATGTGCAGTGTTAATGCATGCATTGCATAAAAAAAATAAAAAAAAACGGGACAAAATTTACGTTCCGCGCCAGCGCACACGCACACTCGCCGTGCATTAATCCATCACCAGCGGGGAGGGCGTAGCAATCGATGCAGGCCCGGGCGAGCGCCGGTTGCCATGGCAGCAAACAGAGAAGACATTTGGGCTCTTCATCTTCGTCGAGAGGCTTACTTTTATGGAGTGTTTCAACACAACGCCGGCGTATTAAAAAGATAGCAGAACAAGATGCGCCTTAAGAAGTCCAACGATTAAAAGTGACGTGAGACATCAGAAAATCTGGCGGGACTTTGGGAAAAGGTGGAATTTTAACCGTCGTGGGCTGCTCTTGTTTTTGGTGACTGCGATGCTTGGCTCTCACCTCAGGCCGAACGTGTGCGACTGCTCGTAGTGGAAGAGGGAACGGATCTTGGTGGCGGAATTCACAGCAATCAGCCTGTCGATCAAGTCCTGTGGAGCACAGTGGGAGGCTGAGAACATCACACATTTGAGGTGGAAGCCCTGCGTGTTGAAGACAAAAGCCACGCTTGCAAATTCCTCTCCTCGTCAAAGGAGCAAACATGCCCTCAAATGGATGAAAGAGGAATTGGAGGCAACTTTAATGACTGGATATATGTGTGTGTGGGAAATAGAGAGAGGATTCAATTAAAAGGCATTGCCCATTAAAGTTCAAAAGAAGTGGTAGTACTTCAACGTTAAAAAGCGCTAAACTGCACGAAGCGATATTTAGCGGCAATACGTCTGTCCGAATAAAGTACCGCAAATCACTTGAACATAGTTCCGTGGCAAACAAATGCCACAAGATGGCGCCAAACATGTGTATTTGTGTTGGCTCACTCACAGGCACGGAGCTTGGCACTTCCCTCAGTGTGTATTCACTCTTGTTGGCCAAAGGTTGTCCAGAAAGCAGCTGCCACACGGACTGAGAGGACGACAGCAAGTTGACCAGCGACAGGAAGGACTGCAAATTACACACAAAGCGACCGACCCAGTTTCACACAAAACCCACGCAGAAATCACAAAGGCCATTTCTAGCCGCAGTGGTTGTCAGTACCTTGAGGCAGCTCCTGTCGATGGCTTCCATGGGTGTGGATTTGGGTCGGACCGCCCTGGCATCCTCGCTGCCGCACTCCAGCGCCGACCACAGCTCCAGAACCAGGGCCCGCACAAAGCCTGGCACACGACAACACCTATGTGTTATTTTGACTCCAGTCCCCCAATCCACATCAAGAATTAAATCGGTGCGGTCTATTTTTTTTTTGCAATCTTTAGTGTTTTTATATGAGTGCCACCTACAGGATTGGAGTGGAACAACAACTGTGGAGTTGTACCTGAGCGCTGCAGAGCCACGGCGCCCGCCGCCGTGGCCGCCAACTGCGTTACTATGACACCATAACCAAACTTCTCACAACGGCTCACCTGAAAAAAAATAAATAGTGGAGAAATCAGTAAATGAAACATGTTTGAAAACATACCTGAGAGAAAATTTGTCAGTGGAACGTTTTTTGGGAATCCAATTATATGCTGGATTTCAAGTCTGGCTGTTGGGTCTTCATTAGTTCAAAATAATCACGCTCCTTAATTAAAGTGCAAAGCAAACACGGGATGCAATTACAAGCGTGAGTAAACAATGGCGCTAAATTAAGTGCAAGCGGTGGTGGGTGTGGGGGGTGAGGTGATGCGCGAAAGGTGTGATCCGAATTAGCATAGCCGGTGACACACTGTGAATACTGAAGAGGACACTAGCACAAAAAAACAATATTAAGAATAGAACCTTATCGGGCTCATTTACTAATTTACTTTGGCTTTCTCTGTCTCCATGTCTGGAATACTTTTTTTTTTTTTTTATTCCCAAATAAATTCCCGCATATTGCTGACATCTTGACGTTTACCTGCAATTTTTTGCTAAAGCGAGAGAACATGTAGGAGACGCAATCCTGCATGGCACCGCTCTGCTGAAGCAGCAGCACGCCCTTGGGGGTGGCCGCAAAGTTTAGCAGGCTATCCAGCAATGTCTCCTCCCACATCAGCCTGTATGGATGGATGGATGGAAAAAATATATATTAGCAGTGCCCGAGTCCAGTTGAGCAAGTTTATACATGCAATAAAGCGCCACGCTTGTCGAGCAATGGCACAGTTCACCTGTTATACTGTCAGCGCAGATGTGTAAGGTGATTTTATGACCGTCGAGCAAGCGTAAATCATCAACGAGATTGTCTTTTAAATGTCAACGGAAGCCCATCTGTCAAAATATTAGGTCTAGCAAATGCAATTAACGAGGTGTATTAAAAAACAAAATCTGCCGGTATAAATGATGATAAAGCGGAATTCAAGAGCAACGCTGTCGGGGGGATGTCGTACGTGCTGCTTTCTTACGTGTGCTGCAATTCCTGCGTGGATGTCGCAGGGTTCTTTCCGGCCACCGGGGTCGGAATCCTTTCAGACAGGGAACTGCTCTGGAAATCATAAAAACAAGCAAGGTGGTAAGGGAGGATTATATTGTCAGTGTCTTGATGAGTTTACGACATAAGTGTCGGTCGGACCTTTCTCCAGGCGGCGGCGGCTGCTTTGTGGAGGCCGTACGCTCGCAGGACCTGCAGGCCCTCGCAAGAGTTGCACATGCGCCCGCACACAAAGACGAAGGCCCCGCACAGAGAACGAAGCGAGCGGGCCTCGTCCTGGCCCGACGCCGAGAGTTCCCGTTCCAGCAGCGTCAGGGTGAAGCGAAGCAGCGCGTGAGCGGTCGTGCTTCTGCGAGTAGAACCGGGAAATGATTTCAGAGTCAATTTGCTATTTTATTAATGGCGTTCTGCTGCATCACG
This sequence comes from Syngnathus leptorhynchus, assembly GCF_054491065.1. NCBI lineage: Eukaryota > Metazoa > Chordata > Actinopteri > Syngnathiformes > Syngnathidae > Syngnathus > Syngnathus leptorhynchus. Next base: position 1,809,868 of record NC_141212.1, on the reverse strand, counting down.
CCATATCTACTCGTGTAAAATTCATGAGGCTGACAAATCGGATGGAAATCACTCCCGCGAGCAAGCGTTTCAACAGGCGGGATGATCCGAGGTCATTAGACGACTCGTCGAAAGCTCAAAAATGGAAAAGCACAAAAACATATCGAATAAGATATCAAATGAACGGTCTTGATGAGGAGTGAGAAACTGTGTGTGTGTTTTTTTTTTTTAAGTTGAAAATCTGTGTACTTTAACAAACAAGTGTTTTGGCAGTATCAAGAAGAACTCACCTCTCACTGTGGCCCACAAGCAGATTCTTGTCATACAAGAAAAGAGCTAACCCTCGGTCTGTGTTGACCATCCTTGCTAGGATGTACGCCACCTGAGGCAGGGTGGCTGCAGGACACTTTAATTTGCTCTGCAAAAAAAAATAAACACAAAGAATTGCCATTGTATTATGACTCAAATGCTAACAAGAGGTATGCTAACATACCTGGCCTCCATTGAGCGCCTGGATGACGGGTGCCATGAGAGTCTGAATGACCGGCGTCTGGTGGAGACACTGGTCAGCGCACTGGGTCCTCTCACACATGGCGGTCAGCGTCGCCATCACCAGGCCGCTCGGGCACAGCGCGTCTGACGAGTAAAAGCAATTGTTCCTATTCCAATCTAATAAAAAAAAAAAAACTATTTTTGATTTGGATTGATTTTTTATTGCCCCATAGGTATTTACATGGTGTTTGCCTATTGCGGCCTTTACCATCCCATGTCACAATATAAACATCACCTAAGAATATGACAGCTGAGAAGGCCCGAGGACAAGGCTATCAGATAAAAGATAGCGCTGAGGAATGTTGGGAAGGACCTTGGTGTTCCCTTACTGGCTGATTGCTTGCAATAATCTGACTTTGTCATTTCAACCTAAAGGCGTGTGTGTGTGTGTGTGTGTGTGTGTGTGTGTGTGTGTGTGTGTGTGTGTGTGTGTGTGTGTGTGTGTGTGTGTGTGTTTGGCCACCTGCGTGTTGGCTGTCGTTACAAAATGGCTGCGGATGTTGGAGCATGATGTTTATGAGAACCACCACCAGGTCCGTCACACTGAGTGGATCTGTAAAGAGGAAATGATCATGTCAGAAATGTTCAGTATGATGAATTACTTTGCACTTTGCCTGAAGGAGTCAAATGAAGTCGACCCGTTACACAACCATGAGCCCGTCGAGGCCACGCAATTTTTACAGCGGGTGGATTGGGCAGACGGTGCATTTTTTAATGATCTGACGCAACCGATTGCTAATCGAGCAATACCTTTAATCAATAATTGTGAATATTATCAGATGAGTCAGAGGTAAAAAATCCTGTGTCAACAGTCTCCACCCTCCCTGGAATCAATAAAAAATAATCAATCTCAAGTCACCGCCTCGATACGGTGAGACAACCTTAACGGCCTCAATAAAGCCACGAGTGCAGACAATGAGTCGTCCGCAATCACGTTATGTTTATTACCGATGATATAAACGAGGTGTGCGTATTCGTTGTTGTGAAGCGTTCACCTTCTCGTGCAGCCACTTTGATGGGAAAGAGTTTCCTGCCGCTGGCGTAGAGGAGGACTTTACCCAAGAAGCACAACGAATGAACGATCACGGCGTACTGCAGCTCCTTGCCGCTATAGACGGCGCTCACGTCCAAATCTGCGACACAGTGAAGAGATGACATCGGTGTCGCCCACATTCATCGCAAATTTTTTTTTGCACTCACCTGAGCTCTGCCGCTCCTCAGGGTGGAGATGTGTGGAACGATGGCAGCATTCCTGGTAAAGGACGCACTGCTGCACAGCGGCTTCCATCTGACAAGATGTCATCCCAAGAAATAATAATGGATGTCTCTTAATAAACACCTGCCCGTCACTTATTTTTCTGTTCAATTTTTTTTTTTTTTTACAGTGCGACTCCATAGCGGGATTACGTCGCCATTTTACTGACAGTTAATTTAGAGGCCGTAAAGCGAGGGCCTCGGCAGTAATCCCCTTTAAAAGGCCGGCGGCGAGCGGGAGGATTAAGGAATCACTTCTGGAATGACAAACTCGCTCGGTGGGACCACCAAAGTGATGCGTTCAAATTTCACAATAATACGATGACAGATCAAAATGACGATTCACTCACCAGACGCTTGTATCTGCTCTGTAGGAGACGGAGAGCCACCGTCCGGCTGTAGGAGCCGTGCTGAGAAACAAAACAAAGCACTTAAAAAATGTAAGATACACACGTAACGTCGAGCGGCGACACGCACCATCCATTTTGTGAACCAGGTGGCTCGGACATCCAGCAGTGCCAGCAGATGAGAGGGCTCCAAGACCTTCTCTGCCGAGTCGCCGCTGAGGGATAGGAGGGAGAAAGTGCTCTCGATGATTTCTTCCATGTACCTGAAGAAGAGCGAGAGGAATGTCGGTCAATCTCCATAATTATTTTTTTTAAAAAGCGAGCAGTGGGGAAAACCCACTTTTCCGGGTGGCGGATCCAGAAAGCGGTCACCTCCTTTTGAAAGTCGTTCATCAGACGCATCTGAGTGAAAGATATTTGACCAGCCTTTATTTTTATTTTGCCTGCAAACGACATTTGAAGATGACAGATTTCTATTATGAGCATACCTGCTTGAGAAGAGTGGCGATTTCGGGTCTGCTGATGTCCAAGCCGGCCGCAGCGCTCGGAAAGCTCAACTTGAGAGACGAAAAAGTGTACTCCGTGCTTTTGGCTGAATGGAAGACATTGAAACCAAAGTTATTAACTTGCAGACCTCGGCTAACCTTTCAGTTTTTAAACGATTGGCGGCAGGATACTTTGGGCTGGGGTGAAAAACCGCAAGCCTACCGAGGCTGGTGTAGATCTCACGGGTGACGTTCAGGGGCGACGAGGAGAAGCTTTTAGCGAAGAACTGAAGAATGTGGTCCTGTAGCGACAAGGTGCCAGATTAAAAATGAATGTTTGTTTATTGGAGAAAAAAAGTAGACGGCGGCGTACACTGAGCTCGGCGTCGGGCTCGCTCAGCGCGGCACAGAGGTTCTGGCGTAGGCGGGCCCAGCCGTCGCAGCTCAGCACATCGGACGGGGGCGCACAACGGAGCACCTGCAGGGCCTCCCTACGAACCTACACAAAAATGACACAAACACATGAAATCAAATCCTAGAAAATAGAGTGCATCTTCTTCACCTCTTTGGGTTGACCTGACTCCAGTTTCTCAGCCAGAGCCTGCAGCTGCTCCTGCTGAATGAAGGCGTAACACTGGGGAAATAGATGGAATCATAAATCGACTTTACATTTTACCACACAAACGAGTCTGCAAAAAAACCTGATTGAAGGAGTCGCCGCTGTCGGAGCATTCGTCGGAGTAGCGACCGTGTTGCATCTCCTCCTCCTTCCTTAGCTGGTCCTCGTGAAATCTTCTGACTAAGCCATCCACGGCCGCAGTCATGGTGGCTCTCAAGCTCTGCGTCATGTTTTGGTACCTGGTGATGACACAACGTGTCAACGTTAGCAGTTTTCTTCCACGTGTGACTACAGCCCGAGTTGGACTCACTGCAGCGACGCTCGGCTGCGGCCGGCAGCCGCGTGGATGAGGACGTCGTGACCTGAGCCGACGGCGTGTTGTTCGTCGTCGCGGGGCAGCTTTCTGATCTCTTCGTCCACCACACACCCCAGGGAGGTCTCCAAGCGCTGACGCAGTGTTTTGACAAAATCATAGCTGGGGAAGACAGAGGTGATGAAAGTGAACCCTTGACTATCAGAGTTGATGTCCACCGCTAGATAGCTCTGAGCTCACTTGTGGAAGTTCTTGTCTGTCTCCTCCAGGTGAAGAAGAATGTCCTCGGCGCTTTGAGGCGAAGGAGCGTTACTTAGTTGCTCGTCGATGCTTCTCAGAAACTGTTTGAGTAGAGCGGACAGCTGCTCCTCATCTTCGCAAGACATCTCTGTTGCAAAAGAGATTGCTCAAACTACTTTCCATATTCCTGTGCAGAGGTGGCAAATCCAGGTCCAGAGAGTAGAAACCCTGCCACAGTTAAGCTCTAGCCACACGTTCTTCGAATCAGCCAGCAGATAAACAAGTAACTAAAACCTCTAGTGAACTCGTTTACCTGCCAGATTTAGCTAAAGCCAAACTGTGGTTTTTACTCTCTGGGGCTGACAACTCTGCTTCTTACGTAGATAAATATTAACTTCAAGAGGCAAAAAATAAAGAGGAAGTCAGGCTAGAAATCCGCCGAGTCCAAACGCACCTTGCGTTCCTTTCACGGATTCTCTTCAAGTCGCTAACGTTGTCAGCCAGCCGCCATCCGCGTCTCTATGGAAACAGCCACCAAACCGCGGTGTATTGTGGGATAGCGTAACGACCATCGTGCTGCGTTCAAATCATCACGAGCATGAGAAAGAGACACGATGCGCGTATCATTCAAGTATCTCAAGTGGAAAGAAAATAGTGAAAAAAAGAAAAGTAGAACTAATTAAGAATAAAGTACGTGTAGTTTTGATACTTAAAAGTCGTTATAAGGACAGAAAATGGCGGTTCGGAAAAATAAATTACGTTTTCCCGGTTTCTCTCATAAGCCTTTGAATGCATCAGTCGTGCTTCCGGCATAACATCACGTGACTCATTGTTTTGCTCCTTCTTCCGGGTTGCATTTAAGGCAAATCTCTGCAGAATTAACCGGCTCTACAACTTACTTTCAAACATGTTCTAATTAATATATTATGTAGCAACATTTGATTAGCATGCCCTAGCACTCATTTAACATTTCGTCGGACAAATACAACGTTGCGTGTATCGACTAACTCTTCGTTTTGCTGCAATTACATTTGAGGGAGCAGCATGGCGGCAGTGGACAGCTTCAATTTGCTTTACAGGGAAATGTCCCAGTCGTGCAGCAGTTACCTAGAGATGCTCGCCTTGGTGGGCGCTCTGTACGCGGCCAGCAAGGCTGTCATCCTGCTCAAGGACTGCTACGTACTGGTCCGGGTGCATTTCCTGCCCAGGATGCTCCCCAGCAGGAAGCTGAGGGAAAGATATGGAGACTGGGCTGTCGTGTATGGTAAGAAATAGCAAAAGACATTTCCACATAGCAATGAAAATAGTTATAGCCAGGTAGAATGCATGGATAACAGCAGGGGGCCAAAAAACTGGTACACCATATGAAGATGGCGTGGCGAATGTAAACAAATATGTGATCCACATGTCTCCCGTCAGGCGCATCGGAACCGGTGGCGCAGGCGTACGCCGAGGAGCTAGCAAGACACGGCCTCAGCATCATCTTCATCACCAACGGCCGCTCCGGCATCGGCGACTTTGCCGCAAATCTCTCTCACACCCACGGCATGGAAACCATCCTGGTCCCCGCCGACCTGGGTTGGGACGAGGCGGCCGGCAAGATGGTCAAGGAAGCGGTGAGGGGCAAAGATGTGGGTCTCCTCGTCAACTGCGTGGACGAGTCGTGCGCATCTCCACGGGAGCTTCTGGAAATCTCTGACCAGAGGCTGATGGAGGCGACGGCCAATAATGTCGTAGGGGCCACGCTGTTGACCAGCTTGGTGCTGCCGGGCATGCTAGAGCGGAGTCGAGGGGCCATAGTCAACATCTCGTCCGGTTCCTGCGGCAGGCCGACGCCTGGGAGAGTGATGCTCAGCGCCGTCACCGTAAGAAGAAACGTTTTGCGCAAAATAATCGAATACGAAATGAAGGTGAATATTTGCTTTCCAGGGCTACTTGGATCATTTCTCTCGAGCTCTCCACCTTGAGTACGGCGCGAGAGGGATCTTTGCCCAAAGTCTGCTTCCGTTTAGGGTCTGTCATACGTGTCCGGATTTCCAAACCTGATGCGATGAATTTGAAAATACAATAAAGCCTGTTTAACGGACAGTTGGCCTCCAGTAAGCAGCGCCCGGCCTCATTCACCGAAGGCTGGTTGACGCCCGCGCCGCAGGTTTACGTTCGCCACGCCATCTCGACCCTCGGCGTGTCCAACCGGACCACCGGCTATTGGCCGCACACACTGCTGGTGGGGACCCCGTGATCGACACGCATCAGTGCCCCGTGTTTGCCATCTGAACGTTGATTGTGTTTTCTTTCCTCAGTACGGACTGATGAGGCGCATCCCGGAGTGTATTTGGGTTTCGGGCTGGCGGGTGTTCATCGGTTAAGAGTGGCTCCTATCACTCCAGAATCATTCCCACTAGCGTTGACCGCGCCATCAACCCTCTTGGATTGTTTGTGCTGACCAAGCAAATTGAATAAATTATTTAAAAAAATAATAATCATCAAAAAGTTCCTCTTTCACGTTTGCTTTTATCATAAGTGACACCGTGTTAAGTAACGTCTTAAGAGCGAGAGTATCTATGATGGGAAATGAATTTTAAGAGAACTTGCACAATCGATCTACTGTACGACATATACAGAGAACGCGACGGTACTCACAAGTATCTTAGGGTCCGCTTGCATGGGGGGAGACCAAACAAAGCATCACAAGCTTCCAGGTATCTGCCGTTCAAAGGTTTGTTGTGATGCGTAGGACGGGACCTTCCTGATAATTCCGCAGCGGAGCAAAGCGACGAGACGACGACGCGCTGACTTTTTCTCCCACCGGGCTGCCGGCGTTCCTCATCTTTTTCATCGTTGGTACGAGGACCTGCGCAGACACTTCGTTAGGTACGCTATCAAATGACTTTTTATTTTGCAGATCAACAAACATAGGCGCTAGAGCCCATCATTACGCCAAAGGTATTTTGCTTTTGATTGAGATTGTTGACGTGAGTACAAATGTATCATGACGAGATCGGTTCCTAATATTTTGACTCACTCGAGGCGCTAATAAGCATAATAGCTTTGATTATAATCTCGCCTTTCGAGGGACTCGACAAGGCTAACAAAAATAGGCAAAATTAATTTGTTTTTTAGAATTAACTTTGTGATTTTGCTGATTGTTGTACGACCATTTTTTCAAATCAAATTCTTTAAATTACTTAAAAGTTAATTGATACTTGTGTGATGGTAAAACTTGGCTCTTAAGTAATTTTTTTTTTTGTTCTTCGTGTGTGTTATCATCCAAGGTTAAGTTCTGGCTCACAAGCAGATAAAGCGTGTGTGTGTGTTTCAAGGATGGATTTAAACATCCTCACCAGCTGTGACTCCACTCAGACATTTTTTTTTTCCTTTCTGTGACCTTCTAAGACTTGTGCCACTGTCCCTAGCATGACTACAAAAATGTAACTCGTAAACAAATCATTTTGTACTTGACTGTTTTACATTTAGGAAGCGTGACGAGCGAAGATGGGCGAATGGGATCTTCTGGGTCGCCTGTTGGACAAAGTGCAGACTCACTCCACCGTCGTGGGCAAAATCTGGCTCACGGTT